>NC_039493.1:7229085-7529085 GCF_003590095.1 Trichoplusia ni | reverse complement strand
AAATGAATTGTCCTAGATATACCTATTGTTATATATACCAAATATCAGTAACTGAAACATACTTCGATTTTTTACAACTAAACTACAATTTTAGATCCCAGTACTATCAAAAGATTGAATAAAAACAAAGCTGAGTGAATATTACATTTCCATTTTAGTCAAATAAAAACTGTTTTATTTATTTTGCGTAACACACAAAGTACCTACTAAGAATCAGTAACGAGAATCCAAATAATCCGCGCACATTTCTGAATACTTCATGAAGACGTTATTCTAATAAAGAACGTGTTTGTGACAAACAAACACATTTGTTCACATCAAGGTCGCTGCATACGAACTTACTCTACCGTATAGATGATAATGTACGCAAATGTTTACGAAGATTGGTTTTTATTTTTAAATGAAACTTAGATGGAAATATGCAGCCATATCTGTCAAATTATAAAACGACGCAATGATTTGTTTTAACGGCATTACGAGGTGTACTTACTATCTCGTTTAGGTTGTTACTAGACAGTAGTTACTGGTGTTGAAAGGATAGATAGATTACAGATAATCACCATATTCGTCTGCTTCTTTTAAGTTTTTACAAACTTCTCGGACCACAATTCCAAGTCCTTCTTATATATTTAAATTGTACTTTATACTAAGATAACCTATACTTGTGATGAACAGGGTTTTTGGAACGAATTAATATATCATATTATGTTACAAAACAAAAGTTTTGTATCACAACACATACAAGAAACTAATGCAATTTGCGACCACGCTCTAAGCAAAAACAGTAACATTTCTAAGAGCAAGTAAATGCTCATGAAATCGCTCACGTATTTGCATTAACACGCACGAATCTTGAGACCAACCTCATGTATCTCGTGAATACTTTACAAGAAAGATATAGTTACAAAAAGTGGGTTCGTAATGTAGGTATTATAGGTAGCAGAATTATTAAGCATCGTCGGTTCATGTCAGGGGAGTCGTAAGTCTCGTGTACCTCAATATCACGCGAGTACATAAGGTAAGTCTCCCCTAGAGACTCGTTCAGATACCGCAACTCAACATCAGAGCAGATAGTACGAGCTATGACCTACGCCTGTAATATGAACTCTTAAAGTAGGATGTGCAAATAGAGCTGCCGATGTCGAAGCGAGATATACTGCGCATAGCGGCATCTCGCTTTCGCAACGACAAAAAAGTTACATTTAGAGCTCATCGTACAGCACTGAATTCATCTTTTTTTAGAGTCAGATGAAATCAGGCGTCGCGTTGAGCATAGTTTGCATTGTGCAGGTGGATCTCTTTTGGTTTTACCTCAGGAATAAAGTTATAGGGCTTATTAAAAAAAACGATCTCTATTTATGCAAGAACTAAGTATTCTTGTTTGTTTGCTTCTTATTGCAATTTCTGTCAACAGATCAGTGCGAGAAATGTATAAATACCTAATAATCCGAAATACTTTAAATATAATAAAAAGTATTACAATTGTTTAGTTATAATTCTCAGAATCTAATGTTAATGAAGCAAATATTTGCTTGTAAATAAAAGTCTTCATTACATACACAACAGTACATTCAACATACGTGAATGGTTGACGGACCGTTAAATCCATAATTCCGTTCGAGATTCGGTCTTGCGTGCACGTGGTTGTAAAACTTGGAGAATATCCAATGTGAGTCAATTTGAAGTAACGCTCGTCCAAAAAACCGTCGAGATTCGTAGATCGTATATATGGGGTCTCAGGAAGTAATATTCGGGAGTTCCAACCATTATGCATGGCGATCAGCCAAGTTGTGTGTGTAAGCATTACTTACCAACGTAACAACAGTTGTTACAAAGTCTCGTGATAATAGTAGTTTGCTTTCTTCTGGTTGGTATATTTTATAATGCAAAAGAGTTACTTCTGATGTCTGTGTCGGTAACTTAATTTCATGTATACTGCACAATTTCAGACAGTCAATCTGTTATATCAAGTTAATTAGTAAACAAAACGGTATATCACTAGCGAAAACAATACCACACGAACGTACACTTGAAGTCTACTCAACAATACATCCAAACAGAATGCACGACAAATTATCTGTTCAAACTCCGATACAGTTCGCATCGATACTCCAAATAGTTGAATTCAATAGAATCATTGCAAACGAATCAAACAATGAGAGAGACATGGAATGCCTCAATAAATAGTACAGATGCAGCGGAACCACTCCAAAGCGGAGTGTACATAGATCGTTATTGGAAAATGTTGGAAACCACGCCGCGGGTACACATTATTGTACGACATACAGTAACAATATGAGGTTTCCAATACGTTTCACACACACTTTACAAACGCAAACTTGTTCGACTATGCTAATAACTATAATAAACGTATTGTCGATGACGACGATTATGTTTCTGGTATTGTAATGTTCGTGTTTTGTTTTAATGGGCTTGCTTTCGCGCACACTCGGTTTTACGTTCCTTTACGACAGTAGTTTCAACTTCAAGTATAAGAAATCTAAGGAAATATTACATTCCGTGATAAAATCTCTTCAGCATATCTTTGCCTCGTGGATGAAACTATTTGTAACCAGCTCAGAACTTCGACGCCTCGGCGGTGTTGTCAATATCGCCAAGCGCTTAAGTTGCAGGTGTTGGTATACAAAGGAAGATAAGCTTCACTACCCAAGATAAGCTTCCTGAAGGATGACTTACTTCCGTACATACCACCGTAAGCTGTTTGCGAGATTTAGGGCTACCGAAAATGGTTCTAAATTCTAGGAAATTCACGTAAGCATTTTCTATTTTCTAATTTGTATAAAATCATCAGTTTCATACACACAGCACATACACATATACATACATCTTAAGTTAAATTTCTTAGTCAGTTTGTTAACTTTTATGAGTTTTATTTTTTTTACTTTTTCCATTTCATTTTGCTGTTTTTGTACCAACTAAGATAAATATTTTCAGAACTTCCACCACTCAGGCCTTCTAGACAGAAACTTAAGCTTATTTTGAGGATCAGTGTCATTGCAATGAGTTATCTAATTTAATTTTATTATTACAAAATATTAAAATCATCGCTTTAAACCGAAAAAAAAACCCCTGCCTAACGCGGCTTTTTCTATTGGTAAAAACGCCGAGAGAAAGGTTCTAAAGTTTGACGGTCACAATCATACGGTGACATACACACAAGCTTATAAAAGTGGCTTTCAAAGTGGGATGCCATGAAAATATGAGCATACGGCTCGGTTCGCATTGATTGCAACGCGTGAATGATGGGGTGGAGCACAAAGCGCTAAGTGACGTATCTGGGTGAGCGGCCCGGGGCACTGCCTTTTGTTCGAGGCTTCGGAGCCGGGACAACGCCAGGGGATAACGAAGCACCCCACTAGTATAGACAATGAATGGAAAAAGAAAACAAAATTTAGTAAGGGAAAGCTTGAGCTTTTAAGACTTAAAGGGAATTTTGATAATTGCAGAGTAGGTATATGTAGTTTTTAATTCTTTACTTAATAGATAGTTTGCTTTTATGTAGATAAATATAAGTTGAAAAAAAATCTATTTAATGAAGTCCTGTGAATTGAACATCTACATTTAATAATAACATATTCCATAAAACCTTTAAAAAGGTTTTTACTTAATGTGTGTGGTACATGTTGCGTTATCGTTAAACACACTGGTGTTTTAGACAATTCCGATTTAATGTTTAGTCAGTTAAAACGTTAATAGCCGCGTTATAGGCGGAACAAAAGGTAATGGCTCCTGAGAGAATGAAATCAGGGTTGGGGTGTGCTAGTCACTGTTATTAGATTAATACCGTGTTTAGCAAAAGTATTTGTTACTAGTTTATACTTTTAAATACGCTAGTCACTGCAACATATTGGTGATTTTTTAAGGTATTGGTATTTATTATACAAATTATAATTTTAAATATTAAAATACAAAATTCGTACGGAACACTCTACATTTGTTGAGTTGGATTTACTAAAAGCAAAATGAAAATTACTTTTAACTGTACCTAATTAAGTTCTGTGGTCTTTAACCTTAAAATTATACTCAAGGGTCATATTTTTGGGATCCCTAGTTGGATAGTTGCATGCATTAGCAACACAACAGAGGCGGTGAACTCAGCAGTTCAATGTTACTAACAAACTTAATTCTGGCGTAAGTTTAAATAATGAAAAATTACGTGTTCAACTGTGTGTATTTATTCTCAGCTAAAACTTATAGAATTTCAGAATGCTTCTAGAATTGCTAATAGGGTATTTATTACAAAGAAATAATCTCTACTATTTTTTTGGTAAAAAATCTACACGTGCACCGGTTATTAAAATCTGTTATATTCGAAAAATCATATCACAGTCTGAAAAATATTTCAACAAGACCAAATATCCAATTCATGGAGTGACCAACAGTTTGCGGCCAAAAACCGCTGTACCTACGTAAATCGTTTTTGCACGAATACTGGAATATTCTAGCAACGTAAATAGGGCTGTCACTTTTGTTCCGGCCTTGGCTTTAAACATCGATGTACAAAGTTGTGACTGTTATGTATTAAAATTGAGCGAAAAATTTATCTTTTATCTTTTTGAAGTTAAGGTCGACAAGAAATTGGGAGTCTTAAATATTACTTTTTTGTCCAGTTAATTCTTTACTTTTGAGTTTACTTTGAAGTGGGTTTTTTGGACAATAAGCTTAAGGGACTTTTGTCAAGTATAAGTAAGTGATAGCCCTAGAGCTATCGCAGCTCAGTTATTGGCTATGAATATTCAAAGTTATTCGCTAAACGTACGGTGCGTGCGCCTCGCGGCGCCATCCGAACGCGTGGCATCCTCGTAATGAAATTTTGAGATAGTATGAATATCTAACGGTGGTCGAACGATCGGGAAAACATTCTGCAAACGAAAGGCGGCGGAGGTCAGTTTTGATATTGTACATTCCATCAATTCTTCACGTCGTCCAATAAAATAGAGAAGAATAAGTACAAAAAGGCTTTTACTTTACTTTTACACAATCGGTAATTTAATGTTTAATTCATTACAGCCTATGAGCTCGAGCAGAGAGAAATTTGTATTTTAAAAATAGTGCCTGAATATCTACAAAAACGAATCCATCACCCGACCGAACATGATATAAATTTGCGTAACCAGCAGTATCGCACTGAATACGTTATTACGATGTGATAAAACATCGCAGCTTGATTTATGTGCTACTTAAAGGTTGTCTAATAATCAAAATGAAAACCTGTTTATTATTTGTTTCCAAACGTGTAAATCAATTTTATGACCGACTTTAACACTTTCCAACAGAAAAAAATTCTATACCGAGTGTAACAAAAATATCATACAAAAGTATGTATCTTCACAAAACAATTTTACGAAGAGCCACAGATTCCACAACAGCGAATATAAGTACGTCTATTAACACGGTATAAATTACGTACTAACACCTTGGAACAAATGCCGTATATTTAATAATGACAGCATGAAACGGCGTTGTTTAGCAAGGCGCCCCGTGGTATTTGACATTACATAATTGGGCTTCCCGCCTCCGAGCGAAATGTTTCAATTGAACCCACAGGAGGCGCTTATATGGAAGTCAAAAGCCCAAATGTAAGGTTAAATTACAGCCAAAACACTTTCAAACAAAGTCAACAATTACTTTTACATGAGAGTTTAAAAGCTACATCTTTCATTTACTTTGTGGCTTGAGAACACAAATGCCGCTCAAATACAACTCCAAAAGTTCACACAGCAAAAATATTTATCTGGTAAATAAGACCTAATAACTATAATATGAAACTCATGAAAACCAGCCTCTGATTGTATACAAAACAATACAAAAGTATTTACAAGGCTGTAAGTAAACCAAGCACGTATCCTTGATAAACCCAAACGCCAAATAGCGCCATTCAGTAATCTTCAAAGAAACATTATCTAAAGCCGCCATAAAAACAAAGACCTATTTTAAGGGATACGAAACAAAAATATATTAATGAAAGACTAAAATAAAACGTTATTCAGAGATAAACCATCCAATTATGAGGAGGCGCAAACAAAATAAGAGATGTTTAATAAGGTAATACATTTAGACGAAGCTTTACGTAACTCCGGCTGGCTTCGTAACGAAATGCAATTTAAAAGGAAAACGATCTCATTAACTCTGAAACACCCGAAAAGGGGAAGACTCAATTTATAAAGTTGGCGTCACTAATAAGTTCACATCTAGGTGTGTATGGCACGTAATGGGGTTTCGTTTGATTTACCAAGTGTGCAGTATTTCAATCTTTATTTAACAACGTTACGTTGCTGTTAAAGTTTACGTTGCTCTAAAAAGATTCCAATTTAATTCCAGCTTATCAATCACGAAGGTCATGCGATATTTTATCCGGCTAGCTGACGGGCATTCAATCATTACAGATAGGGATTAATTAAATCATCCGGGTCGTTGCGCCCGCTCGTCACATGCAGTGCTTTCCGGCAGATGATGAAATTACTAAAACGGTTGCAGTAATGTTTAAAAATCAATTTCCCGTCGTCTTTCAGACCCTCCCCCGTCCGGAAATTAAGAATCACTTACGCTATTTTGAGCTCTATATATGCGAAAGAGAGATACATATTCTATCCAAATAGCATTTACTTTCACAAATTCTTCTAAAATTACATTTAAAAGGCAGACACTTCGGTATAATCTTAAATAGCATTGACCTTTGCTTTCGAATAGAAGTGAAGAATACTTATAAATAATTCAGTAATTCATTGTACTTTTAAATACCCTTTCAGACCTATTTACGTAGAAATAAAATACAATCTAAAGCGAACCCTAGCCATTTGCATTCCCTTTGTAACAAAATATTCCGTAAGAGGTGACCATTTACCTACTACCTTTATGAAAGGAATCTGGATATTACACAGATAAATGGCAATTTCATGGCTGTTTAGATAGTTGACAAAGGACTGTGGTGTCGTATCGTTGAATTTCACCGACGAAAGTGTTCGCCACCACGGTATTCACTATTCACCGAGAGATATTATAGTTATTTATTACTAAGATTTGCATAAAATAGTCTACAAAAGGGAAACGATTATTGAAGAGAAATACAATACTGAACTGTCATTTGCACTTAACTGTGCTGAACTTTTTAAATTAATAAATAAAAGCTTTGCTTTGAGAGCTTGTGGTTTTTCCGCGTGCTTTTATTCCAACTTGTTACGCAGCCCTCGTTGGTTTAAATGTGATGATTCAGAGCTCTCTGGATATTAATAAATGTGAGTTACCATTGCATGTTTTTAATTGGCTTCACGAGTAACGAAAGTTTTAAATCACTTTTTAACACGTAGTTACAAATATTGTCTAGAGCTAAGTCAGAAGCAACAACAAACCTTACGCAAGGGACTGAATACTGGCATAATGCTACTTGTAGGTACTTATACTTCTTGTGTCCTTAATGTTTTTGCTTTTTTCCACTTTCATGAATGTTTTAACCGGTGCGTCTTGAGTCGGTACAGGGCTGAAGGACATACCTTTAGGAAAACCTTTGAGAAAACTCCGTCCCAAGTATGTAATGTAGGTACATTTTTTATCACGTATTATTCGGAATAATAAAGCAAATGGTTCCCAGTGGTATCATAATAAAGGAGGGGAAGCATCATTCAACAATGTATAAATGAATTCATAATGCGATCATCATTCCTCGTGGTAAACGTGATGTTGTCTGTAGTAACTTTTGTTGTGGAATCTATTGTTAACGACAAAGGAATGTCTTCATTGGTGCTGTACTGTTCAATATTCACAGGTCTATTGATTTACTTCATTCGTCACATCAAACAATGTGACTGACTGGCACTTGACATGATCGAACCGATATAATTCACACGGTTAAGAGGAACATGACAAGTGTGTCACAATACCTACTCAATATATTTGAGTGATAGGATATGATACGGATCCCTTCTGTTAAATCTTAGGGATCTACTAGATAGTTGCCCAGTTCGTATAGTGCTGAGTGTGGTAAATTGATATTTGTAAATAACAAGAGTATTTAAACCTTAATACAAAGAGACAATACTCAATTAAGTATCCTAAAAATACAAATTCACTACGCAAAGTTAAATCTATACAATCAATTAACTATTGGGTTTATTACATTTTACAAACGCTTAAGTTTAATTACACGATAAATTAAGGAGTTCATTAGGCGAAAAACACGAGTTCGTAATTTATCGAGCAAGGTAAGCACACTTGTTCACCTGCGCTAAAAACGTGTAGATAAGAGATAAAAGTTCCACGACAGTAGGTATTCGCGTGTTACGAAAGCTTTATTAAAATTATGGATGATGGAGAGTGTCTGAAATATGTCTGTGAGGATCGTAACATATACTTTAAGTTAAGAATAATAATTTTAAATATACGGTACGGTCTTTGAGACCATTATTGGGGGTATATTTAACAATTAAAATTCGATGTACTTAATAGAAACTATTTTAAATAGAACGAAAGTGGCGGTTGACTTTTTGACGCATGGAAAGTGTTTAATATTTTCTTGAAAAGTGAAAACTTTTACTTGCACAATACAACGCTGCAATAGAAGTAAAACAAAATCTTCGTATGAGCGGATCTACAAGTGATATAGATAATTTTAACTCTGCAGAAATGTTGTTACGTAACGTAAATCTGTTAAACAGAAGAACGTCTTAGAATTTTAAATAACTTTCACTTTGATATCCGTTATTCGTAAAGAAAATCTATAAAAAAAAGAACCAAGTATTCCGTTGTAAAATGACAAAATCAACTCAAATCCAGTACATATAAAGTAGATTACTGATATCGATCTGTAGATCTGACCCACTAGTCAGCGCGTTTCACGGTCCACGTCCTAGGGATATCCCAATTAATCTTATTCACACGATTCAGCTACATTTGGAAACGCTTGAATTTTCACCGCTCCAACAGCCTTTGACAAAGCCGCAGTGTAGATGTGCACAGAAGGACAACCTTTCAGATATATTTAGGCCTAAATTGAATAAAAAGTATTGTAAGTTGATAATATTCGGTGTACCATATATTTTTTAGATATTGTAATTCTAGTTTATTCAACAGATGTTTACCTGTACAACAACGTTTTTACTAAATTTTAGAAAACTGAATCTTAAGATAATTTTAATAGTTTGACAATGTCAAAGTTTTCTTTTCAAAGTACTCCAGCATCTAATATTTTTAACATTATTTGAAAGGGGGTTTTCTCGTATAACTTAACACAGAACGTAACCCCAGCCAGAATTTACAGAATAATCCGCGGTGTGATCAATTTGGGCGATTGAATGCTATTTGTAAGCCTTTTCTCTGGTTAACGTATTTCTTATCTAAGACGTGAATTTTCTATCAGTGTGAGATTAAAGGACAAGGATTAAACGAGAGCAACCTGCTATAATGTTAAACTAACTGAATATTACGTTAAAGAATTAAATTTAAAAAGAGCATGCGGTATAGAGTTTTTACTGTACGTAATAAATACTGGGATCTGTATTTGATCATCATGTCAAATGCAAATAATTAATATTGAAATACTGTCAACTATGAAACCCTATATAATTTAATACCAGTTCATTAAATAACTAACAATACTGTAACATTCATACATGTAATAATAAATGAGAGGTAATGAAAAACGGGACTGTAATTATCATAAAAGTTGTTATTATGAATTTAGCATTCAACCGGCTGTTCATTATTTTTAACCTACAAAAATAATTATTGCGAAGTAAATGACAATTTTGGTTAGATTCTCTCTTATTCGCACGTTTAATTCGTCTAAATGGCCAAGACATTGTTTTTGCAATTTTAATTTTAAGCATTAATTACCATATTTTGGTATCATATTAAAAGCAAACAGAAGCACATTCCGTTATTTCTTTATGCTAACGAGAACTAATTTTAATGTTTACAGTTAAATACAAAAATAATACAATGCAGACACTCATGCATATTCTTTTTTTTGCGTCAAGACGATTAAGCTGTATCTAAATCTGCTATCTCGAGTTCAAATCTCTAGCACAAAAACATTAATTGTGTTAATCCGTACTTCGTGACAATTACAAACGTTTAAGTTTTTACTGATAATGTGTCTATTCTCACGAGAAAATTTTACAATATCAGCACGAAATGATTAACTCTGATCAATCGTGTCAATTGAATCATCAGGTGTTAATCAGTCTTGACAATAATAATTCACTTGAAATAAGGTAAAAGATTAAAGATTAATAAAATAATGAGTAATTAAATGCCTCGAGATAAATCTCGTCCATTAATTATTTACAGCTCAATTCCGTGTCAAGTCACGAACCATGAAACATAAGTCTTGAATTACTTATGCTCAGTATAATTAGAGTTTTTATTAATAAACTTACCGACAATGACACGGTAGAGTACAGTTACCGGTTAATACCGTTAAAAGAAGGTCAGGTAACATGGATAAGCTACTTATGGTTAGTCATACACTAACTTAGTATCTGTTTTATTTGTAGGTGATGCGCGTGGCCTGAGTACTAGTTGTCTTATAGTAATACCAACTTATATATATATAATACGTCCCAGTGCATCCATCGATTTCAGATTCCAAGGTTGGAAACCCAGGTTTTCTCACGATGTTTTTTTTTTCACTGTTTTCTTAACAGTTAAGAATTTGTTTCCAAGCTATAACGATTTAATCTAGGCGTACCTTAAAACAAATAAGTATTCTATAATATTGCATTTCATTTTCGTCGTGTTGAACATTTATGACTAAGCAACTGAGGTAATCCAGTTATGACTTAGAAGAATACCGGTTCTTAACCAGACAGATATTATTTATTGCACACTCTGACTGGCATTGTTCTGATTTTTATATCACGATTCACGACTGCAAAGTACTATAAAAACACTAATTTAGAGTCTTCAAATGTTTGTGTAATATCCTATAGGAACCTACCTACTTAGTTCACTTAAGCTATGAGGAAAGGCAATTCTATTTGTAACTTTTCAGTGGTCGTACATTTTCAATTAAGATATCCTTTACAAAACTCGGGTTCCAGAAATGATATTTTTACAAAGTTGTGTATTACTTGAAATGAATTTCGAAAAGTCGTTCGTTATTAAAGCTCTCCTTAAAACCCACGCAAAGAAAATGTTATCTTACCCTTATTCATTTAAAACCTTACCTTGATTCTAAGATCTTAAGTATATCTACAAAGTTTCAAGGAAGTTGAAGTATTACGCCTTTTAAATTCAAGTATTGAAGCTACCAGATTCAATATCGACTAACGATTACTCAACCTCTTTGTCTGAGTAATAATTTCAACTTAAGGTCTCAGCTGTGGCTGTATTATAAAGTCATCTACCTATTTTATTCAAAGAGAATAATACTGAAAGAATGATATTAAGTTTTGTTTACGGTGACTGGATAATAATAAGGTAGATAATAATTTGAAAGAAAATACAAATATTATTTTCGTTTGTATGTAAGAGATTTTGTAAGTAAAACCGGGGAAATTGGTTTCTGTAATATGGGATGTTTCGGTGATTACAAAATAATGTTTTGTTACCAAAATCCTATGAGGTAAAGTTTCAATATTGCGTAGAAGCATTGACAGCCACTATTTACTGTAAGACCTATATGTCCTATATCATCTTAACTTCCAAATTTTGAAGGAAAGTTCGAACTCGATGTGTTTCTTTGCACAAACATATTTCTCTACAGACATTAAAGAAACCACTCATGTGTGGCAGTAATTGTACAAAATTTAATAAGGTAACCGTCAAGTGAATTCCCGATAAAATTACGTCAAATGAAAAAATATCAGCATAAAGGGTATGAAGGGCGTTGCTAAATTCCAGGCCATACTTTTACTGTTACGATTTCAACTTTCGACCCGAAGGCACATCGAAGTCGCGCCAACGCCTCAAAAATGTTAATATTACACTTCGCTTACATTTTTACGCTCATTTATTTGATACATTAGACGTAAATTGCACATTTTGTTATTCTCGAAATTACCTTACCGACATTCGAGGGTTAATACATTTTCGTACCTGGATATTTTTGGGCAGAGGTGTTGCGAAAATGGTATAATGCGAATTTACATAATATAATAAATATATTTGCCATAAGCTGCCCGGTAGAGAACTATCTACATCCCCTGTACTCCCTGTGAAAGTTGGGTAAGAAGAGGCTTAATTAAATATCATAATGGAATACATGCTTCAGTGTTAGTGCTTAAATGCTTAATAGCTTAAGTAACTAACAGTTCAAGGAGGAAAGAGTTTCTTTGTCAACGTTAGTTTTGACGCAAACTTTAAATAATCACCTTTATTTATTACACCTACATCCAAATACAAACATTCGTTGACACAATTTCCATACATACATACAAAATGCAGAATCCGGGAAACAAATATTGATCGTCGATAGGCTTGACGGCGGTCCGCTGGATTTCGGACGGTGATGCGAGAGTGATATAGTCTTCTCCCAATAATCCCTCAAATGTGACAAGGGTGATTGATAGCGGAGGATTCAAGTACGCGTTGACTTTATACACATAAAATATTTTCTACCTCAAATCTTTCAGATTGTGGATAGATTTTTTTCTTCAGAAATGATTTACTGTTTAACTTAATTTTATCTTGGATGAAACTCTTTTATCTCTTTCTCTTTTCATATTGTAAATACAAACAGGTTAATGGAAATATATTCCTCAAAATGTATCTACGTAAAGGTCGCTATAAAAATATCCCTTAAAAACAAAGTGTACGAACGAATCTATTCTTGTTTTATTTACGGTCCTTTATTGTTTATATTGCTTTCAATAGGCGCTAAGCGTAGCGTTGGAACAAAAATAACCGTTGTTTATAATAAATGTTGACGTAAAGCGTGTATATATTTTTGTAACAGAAAAAAGATAGAGACTGGGTATATTAAGTGGAATACGTCGTCTAGCCGACACAATCAATTCATTGGACACTTTATGAGATACATATCTATTTTAAAACATATTCGCACACTTTTATGGTAAGCTTTTAATCCTATAAATGCTTCACCTTCGTCTACATGTGAGTTTTTAAAATACATTAATTTATCTAAATTGTATATTCAAGAACATTATCCTTGTCTTCAAAATGGAGGGATATATATTTTCCACTTCTAACATTTTGCTGCTAAAAGAAATTGATGGAGATCTTTTTTTATTGCGGGAAAATCCTCATGAATCCCGGAGGCATACCGGACTGTAACTGGAAAAAGCCTTCAAGGAATTACTTCCCTACGGCCATAAGGCAAGATTTACTCCGGCGTCCATAATATCCTATTGACCTTAATAAAACTATATATTTTTTTATTTATTAGCGCTGGATTATTGATTTGTTGCAATGCCTTGTGGATTCCCACACGTGAAAGCCTCATAGCTCTACATAATGGCTCCTCTATATAATTTAATCATTTTATATTGCTTTTACAAAGGAATGTTCATTACAATTTTATACTTAACGTTGTTACATGTTTTTTCTGTCACTGGTCGTAAGTATGATCTGAAAGTATAAATCTAATAAAATACCCCATTATTTCAAATGTAACGTTCGCGAGAGTCAGCGTGACGTCACACTCTCAGCTCATATTCGCACAAGCAAATAAACACGTGTTTCACATTTCAAAGCGCTTTGAGCATTAAAACTTAATGTGGAGCATAATTTAAAACCGCCACGGGTGAGAGTCTCTCGCAAACATGGCGCCCGTATCCGTTTTAACCTTTACCGGTAATGATATTTTTAATAAGCCTACTTTATTTTACATCGAATGTATTATTTGGAAGGGTATTTATCTAAAGACAACAGGATGCTACATTGATCATTTTGTTACCTCAATCATACATCAATTAAGTTAGCGCATGTTTCATCCTATAAGACTATCAATGACTTATTTAGGAGAGATCATAATTCATCATTATCACAATCTGCACCCAGGATTGCATTCGCATTATAATAACAATTTCTAGGAATACAAATAATAGCTAGGCAGAGCTTTGTTATTAGAACTACGAGTTGATCTTAAGAATGGCTATGATATTTTCTTAATGAATAATAAATAATAATCACTGCAGTTGTGAATATGTCTATGGAAACAATTTAATTGGTAACGAAGCGTTAGTAAATTACATTTATAGTTTTACATCTCATCAACAACTGCAGTACTTCCAGGTTTGTTCAATGTAATAAGACAAGATTTGACTTTTTGGACCTAGACTATATTTACAATATTATGTAACACAAAAATATTCATAACCTCTACATTGTTCGAGGTAACGAGCTCGGAAATAACGTTTAAAACATGTAACAGCGAGCGGTCTTGAGTCTTTCATGCGCCGACTTAAGTACGTAGGCATGAAATGTTTGGATATCATTAAACTTTCTGTGCCGACGACCGAACGTGCTGAATACAGTTTTTCAAAGAGCCTTTTTTATGAGAAAAAAATACGTTTCACTAATTACGTAAAAATGTAATGGTGACTCTCACCTTGGACTTTTTAGTTCGTAGTTAGTAATAATTTCGTTTGTAAACATCGAAGCTTTATTAACAGCGTTAAATGCAATTCTTTCTATAATACCATACTATAAACACTCAACCCTATCCACTTGTTAACTCAACAGTTGACGTCCAAAAAAACTCAAACAAATAGTGAAAACTCTAGCACCTCGTGAAAATGAATAGTGGCAACATTTGAGATGGTTTTAACTGTCCGGCACGTGACGTCACGGCGTGGTGCGTGGACAAATCCCTTCACGGTCGGGCAGGCGCCGGCGCACGTACCGCCCTTCGTGAGCCATTTGTGACCGCGTGTCGGAATTTTTAATAGGACCGGAACACCGTCCGTCCGGTAAGTGAATCATCGGGAACGGGCTACAGAATTGCACGGGCTTTTATGCTCATTGCACTTTCGAGCAAACTGTGTTGTTTTTCGTTTGCAGTTATGTCTATGTGAATGAGTTAAACAGAGTTCATATGAACTTGTTACAAGTTAGCGCGAACTTTAATGGGAAGTACGTATAGCGTTTTTAAGCAGGCCGTTTGAAATCATAGATCCTTAGAATACGTAGCGGCGAAACATTCATATTCTTCTTTACATTTCAATGTTTACGTAAAAGTTTAGTATTATCAAAGTCTGATACGAACGAGAACTCATACAAGTCTCGTAATAACATTAACTTACATGGTGTTCAGAAAGGGGTAAAGTTTTTCGATTCCATTACTTATTTCATAACTTTATTATACTTTGAATAACTGTCGATAAAGCAACCGAAATCTGTGAATCTATCACACGCCATGAAATTGAATCCGAAGCAGAAACTAAAATGCAAAAGAACAAAAACCCTATATTTTATATAAATAATTCAAGAAGCTATTCACTAGACAAAAAGCCCCGACGAAACCAAAAAAATCATCTTAATACTGTAGAAGAATAATGGGCATTATTTCTCGAAATTTGAAATAATCCGTACTACGTAAGGAATACTTATTTTTCGTCGGCCGAGAGCGATAAACAAGATTAAAATTACACGAGGCGAACTGGGAGCGGCTACGGCATAAATCTCGAACTAAAGCTGGGGAGTTGAATGGCTAGTTTATAGTACAAACAACGGTCAACAAAGAAACAAACATTAAAACAACTACCGTGGCTTTCTCTGAATATCAAATGAAAGAGAAAATGATACTGCATAATAATCTCGTAGAGCTGAAAGGACACTCGGTTCAAGGCCGCAAGCACGAAGCGTGTTTGCAGGTACGGAACATGTGCTTTCCTTAAGATTACTCCCTTGTATAAACTCGTAAAAATTAATGATCGTAGACGATCGTAAAACCGGGTATGATCCAGACGACTAAACGGTAAACATTGTTCAATCATTCTGTTATGAAAGTGGAAATGACGGTCTGGATTGTAATTAACGCTGTCGCAACTGTACCGAACAATCCAAATTAGAATTTGAGAATTTCCTTAAAATATTGTTTTAATCAAATTCTGAGAAATTAAAAATAACATCACGGTATAACGGCACGTTTTTCATCTGCATGTATTACGAAACGTTTAGGTTTATTTAGATTGCAAAGAAGGAAGCTTATGCAAATCAGGATATAAACAAACGATACGAAGATATATTCAAAGGTCCTTGCGGCATCATAACGAGAATCAAGTTTAGCCGTCTTATTTGACCTTTAAACAAAAACATTAAGCTGTAATTTTATTTGTTTTCGTCAATTCTGAACATGATCGGTCAAAGACCTTTCTGTGATAGAATAAAATATATCTTTGTTTAGCTTGCATGAATATAGCTGTTGAAAACCCTTGGGGAAGCATTTTATCTGACAAAATACTAGCTATTCCCGAGCCATTACTCTCGGGCCACAAATTAGCATGGACTAGATGGGTATGTCTGAATTCACTTTTTATTTTTGCAATATTTCAAAACATAACGTAGCATTTGTTATTTATTTTTCTCTAGGGAGTTAACGGAAACAAAGAAAAACGTCTCAAGGTCAGGTTAATTCGTTACCATTTCATCCTAAACACACTAGATATCATTTCATTTATGTCTTAATAAGGTCTATTAAAGCTATTTAGTGACAAAATATTATTGATAGTATCACTCTTTCGGTCAATTTACTTTTATTTTATCCCAAACAAGCGACGACCTTACGGATTTCCGAGAAGCTTTAATAAGATTCTCGATATCTCTTAAGAATATAAGTAAGACGCTTAAATACGAATTCGGAAGGAATATGGAGATGTGTATGAGTCCCTTTACATTTTAAATCAGAGACAAACAAGAGCCATAACTACGCACAAGTTTAACCTATTCGATTCTACTAATTATAACTTCTATTATTAAAACAAAATTGGTGAACGGTAACAATAATGAGGTCATCACTAACCTGTTTGTCCATACGCGAAGATACAAGCGTTGTACCCGTCGAATGCATTGTCGAGAATATCCCTGCCGAGACATTCGAATACTGTCTTCTGAGAGGCAAAGTGAGGCAGGGCGGGGTCCAGGGAGTAGAAACAATGGTCGAACGCAAAAGTCTTTGGTTGTTTTCTGGAAGAGAAAAAGCAAAATTAGTTTCAGTTCATCTAAGCTTCCTACTATTTATAGTGGTTGCGTAAAAGTCAATGAAAGAGATTTGAACGTTTACGGAATACATTTTTTTTAGGTTTAAAATACATGGTTCGTCATAGTTTAATCACAACCCGTGCACGAAAACGATCGTTAACCATATACATATCTGGCACGAAATGCAAAAGTGAATACGCGTAATGGGGCAATTTACGTGATAGATCGCTTCAAGATATTTTAAATTATACGTAAATAAAACATAAAGCATATTGTACGCGAAGAGTTCCTAAAGAGGAAAAACTCCACCACGTAATATGTGGGTGTCATTGATGTTCTGATAAAATGTTTCTTTAATATAAAGATTTCAATTTCGAAATCGTTTTGTGAGCTACCAATAATTGTGAATTATTTTGAAGTGACATGAGACCTTAACAATATAACTAGGCCATATTTAGAATATCTATTCGACAAATCGGAACTCACTATTCTCATTTTACTAAAATAAACTGTTTTTGTCGTAGCTTGTAAAGTTACGTATAAAATAAACGATTTCGAAAAGCCTTTGTGGTAGGCTATGTCCACGGACGTAGTTTCGCTTTAATCAAACTATGCTAATGGTTGTAACTTTAAATTAATTGCATAGTCCGACCTTTACTGGATCCGACACTATTTAAACTAACGTGCTTAAAATAATAATACCATTCGAAACATTCTGTGACCAGCCAAATTAGTTGGACCCGTAACGATATGAAAATGCAACATTTTAGGATTATTCGTGTTTGAAGTTTTAACTTTTTGAGGTTTGCCTCAGCTTAAATGTAAATACGTCTTTACTTTCCTCGTTTCTATGCAGCGTGACCCAAAATTTTACAAAGAAGTGGAGTGCAATGCAAGGTCTTTTGTAAGTCGAACGACACCCAAAAAATTCTTGAGCATTGGTTTTAAATTTAATATTATGCCAAAAGAAAATATTTCGGGTCTGCTAGTAGAGGTTTCTCCTAGTACATCTTCTTCTTATGCCCTGGTTTTCTACTGTTTGCTGTGTACATTAACTATTGAAAACATAAGCAATAATTGAAAACCATCAAAACAACATCAAACTAAAGTTTTGTAAGGTTTTCTTTGATGTTAAAAGCAAATTACCGTACGATTCAAACGGGTTCATTCACTATCCTACTGTGGAATCTTTTATGTCTCCACCCAATGACTCGAGATGCAGAATTTTTCAGCCAACTTAAAGCTTCCAACTGAACTTATTTCTCGGAACTATCCAATATATCCTATCCCCTTCACCCTATCGCATATTGAGTGGGACAGAAAAAGGAATAAATTTCCTCAATACTTTTCGTTTGGATTGGATACGAGGCGCGTGCCAAAAGATAATGTTATTACTTCGATTTATTGACCTAATTGTTGATTTTTAACGATAGGACTGTAACTTTCGAACTAGATTTGTTATAGCATGCCTCATTAGGTTTTATGGTTTTATGTTAAACTTAAAAATACATGTTTTCGTATTATGAGTAAGTTCAACGACCCCTATGACCAAATAAAGTTTAAGTATGTACCTATATCTTGCATAAATATATTTAAAGTAATATCTATTAAATACTACTTTTTGGTAGAACCAGTTGTCAACAAAAAACGAGATAAAAATATCTATGTTTTAAGGAGATTGGGTTGCCAGGTAAATGTCCCTCGTTTAGTAAACAGAAGAAACAAAAATGCAGGTTTAGCAGGGGTTAGTGACCTAAGGTTGTAGGAACTACAGGCACGCACATTGGCTTTGCGTGTTATTGTTACATTTTAAATACTATAGCAGAGGTATTTGTACAAGACTAGTAGACTAATGCATCTAAACTGTTCCCTGTAACAAATAGTGTTACATTCAATAAATTTTCCTCGTTTTGGCAACTTTACAAGAGGCAACGACCTCATCTTAATTTCAGCTTCTTTTCACTTCCAAAATGGCGCACACGGTTCAGGTAACTACACAATTTAAGTATTTTGTTATAAGTTAAAAAAAACATAGGTATTTTAATGAAATTAAGTTTCTTACACTTTGGTCGCTAATAAAGGATTTAAAGTTCTCAAGTTTAATTTCCGTGAATTCCAATCATTTTGAATTCCGATCAAGTTAAAACTTGGCTTTAAATTAAACGATGAGGAGTGGGATGAACTTCCATTAAATCTTAAGTTTAATGGAAGTTCATCCCTTATCTTGGAGTCCGTAAATCTGGTTCAAATATCAAACCGTTAAAAGATGGCGGCCTTGTAAAATGACTTGGGTATGAAACCATTTCAACGCGTGTCAGATAAATTGCTGAAGCCGGATAAATTCCTGCACACGCCGAATTTTCTGATAACAAGTTTTCGGGAGGCGGAAAATAGCTCGCGTCGTAGAGCACAATAAAATTCATTAAAGCTACTGTCATCCGCGTTCCATATACAGCACGTTCTGCATGTGGCTATGACAGAATTCAATTTGCTAAAGCGACGACTAAGTCACACCTTCGAGCATGCACGGGTTAGTAATCTACGTCGAGACATGCTTTACCAATTTTAGCTAAGTATTAAACTTATGCAAGACAGCAAACCTTCTTGAGACAGTAAATTGCGAGAGGTGTTGAAATAAATCGATCTCAACTAATGAAGGTAGTATCTACGTTATAGTGATAATCAAAATAATTATTTATTTAATAAAAGAAGTTACATTTTCAGCCCCAATGTTTGGGTTCATAACTGAATAATAGGAGGAATTAGAGTTAAACTAACAAATTAGCTTTACAGTCTAATTTAAGTAGTACGTAGTCATTAGCAAACGATTCAAAACTAATTTAATTCCGTTTCGGTCGTAGAATAATTTCAGTTAATTTGTGCAGATCGTACCGACATCAAACTTACTAACGAGCGCCGCAAACCATACTTAGTTAGAAATCGGCAAACTGCTTGCAAGAGTTGCAAGTACGGCCATATTATAAGGCTAAGTTTGAAAGAAGAGAGCTTGACGCGTGTTTGACGACCGTTCGTTTACAAAGTCTTAATGAGACTCTCGTTTGAAGGTGAAACCTTTTGAATATCCTAGCAATGGTATAGTTAGAGTTTGAGCATCGGGAAGCAGGTTTATGTATACCTGAATTTTAGCCTGACATTCAGATGCATGTAGAATTGTATCTAATGTATTCGGCAATAAAATGTTGGTTCTACCATCTGCCACTAGATCATGACGTGTAGGTATGAGTTTGATGAAGTGCGGGTAATAAGCTTGTTTCAATTTAATAAATTGGTACTACAAAACTATTGTGCAAAACTTTTGTTACTAACTCTAAATGCGCCTTACAAAACATGAATCCGCGTACAGAGCTGCGTCAAAATTTCATTAGACAGCAACATGTAATACACTCTCATATTCCCGCGAGATAACACTGGACGGGGAAACTTTTAAAGAGCTTCGCCGCTACACTTATGTACAAGTAACTGTAATACAAAATCTAGTCAGACAAGGGACATGGATTTATACGTCGCGAGGTAAAAACAGAGTGACTTCTGTAAAAGAGTTTGTTGTTCGGAAATAAGTCGGGAGTGAAAAAAGAAACACATGTTATTTTGCGCGGGGACGGTGATTGCGTCACTTAAGTAATTTACAATTGTCGGATAAAAAATAACATTGGTCGTCGTTTTATGTTCGTAGTGTGTAGCTAATAGTTGTCGTTAGAAATCGTGTTTAAATTACTTTTCATCCTCGGTTCGCAACTGATAAAACAACGCAATATTCATTCATTAAACCTAAACTAACTTTCACGAGGGAATTAAAATTAACATACAAATTTTCATTGATTAAATTTATAAGTTAGAACAGTTTGGAAATTCATTAAAGTTAATAAATATTGTTTGAAACTCGGAACTTTTGTCTGTGATTAACAATCACTTCTAAGTTTATGGGTGCCTTTATTAAGTAGCCAGCGCATGCTTTCTAATGAAAATGCTTTCGTGAAAGCTATTTTACTTTAAGGTCAAAACCCTTATGTCGGTGCCAATCCCCTAAAGTGCTATTCACAACCGCACAACACACACGAAATGGTAATTCAATTCCATTAAATTTAACAGCAATTTTGCTTATAACCCAGTATACCGAGTTAGGTACCCTTACACCGCATACAAAGTCCCATCCAACTTTGTATGCCATTGAGACTGCCTCGTCCATTGCTAACAAGTCCTGCAAGACATTAGCCACAAGACAACTTTATTAAACTTCAGGCGGTAAACCACAGAAACAGAAGACAAAAACGTTTCTCCCAAAATGTATAGGAGTCTCATACATCTCGGAAGAATTGTGGGATTTTAAATTGGCTCCCAGACAAATAAAAATATCATCGAGTTCAATAATAGCTCATGTATGTAAAAGCGGGAAGTCCATGCGGCGGCAGGACGCCGGAAGGCTCTGCAATGTTTGCCATAAAACAACATTCTCTGGCAACAATCCAGATGCTCGCTCATAATATGGATGCGGCAAGAACGTAAATGCCATGATCCTTTAAAAAAACTGAAATGAATTTAGTAATAAAATAACAAGCAGCTTCTGAAGGGTTTTACGACAGCAACTTGGTTCTCGAGTCAGCAAAGCTTAGCAAGGACTCAGGGACAATTTACGTTGACGACGTAAAATAGTGCTTTACTGTAATGAAACGTTTCATGTTAGCGGTAAATCCAACACGTAGCACATTATTTAGAGTTATTTAATGTGTAATTTTGGAAATAGTGGATGCTTCTTTAACATTCTTGTCTTAAGCACAAAATTAGCCATAATACAATTATATTTTACTACATTTTAAAAAAGGACGATGAAGTACACCCACATATTATCCAAACTCTATAGTACATGTAAGGCACGACATGTTCGCAAATTAAGGAACATAAATTTGCCAGAACCGTTAGGAACAAACCATTATCTCTCTAATATAGAAGTTTTAGCTGAAACTAACTCCGAGTAACTGTCAAATAAATACTCGTTCAAACTGCGGGCTCATTAAGACATTTATGATAGTGCTAAAATCTTCGATCTATGGGAAAAAGGATAAACTTTATTTATTGGAGATAAAGCAAATAAAAATTGGCTTTAAACCATTTTAGACAAACGAAACGCATATTGTTTTTGAACCATGTTTTCAAACGTTTCATGTCATTATTAATAAAATTCAATCATATTTTTTACATTGTGAATAATTTGAGTTCTGCTTGTGTAAGCATGAGTAAGTACATTACTGTGAGATAACACAGCTTGCAGACGTCTGCAGTCTATAAGTTTCTAGTTCAATGCCTTCAAACTCATTTCCCTTCATTGCCTATATCAAGCACGCAAGATGAACAGCTGCTTCACACACGATATTATGTTCCATCGTAGCAGTAATAGGAAATAACACCCTTGGGGACAATCTATTGTTTCTTGGATAAAGAGTATTATTATAATAACTAAGGTTGCAGCAACTAATTTAAAATTATGCTAGCCATACATTTCAGCAAGAAGCAATTCCATTTGTCTGAGCCGGAGATCTAATTGCTAATTTAGCTGGCAGACATGACTTAAGTGAGGTACCTACCAATTACCAGCACCTCTCCAACTCGAAAGGTAACAGATTAATTAAAACCAAGTAAGGACAAAAGGATGAAAGTAAGTTTCTTTTGTCACCGATTGGTCGACAGTGAGCAAGTATACAATAGGACCAATCCCTCAAAACAGCTGGTCTCGGATTGATGTACTCCTTTATTGGCTCATAAACCCCACAGCTGAGCACACTACAGATGACCGTAACAAAATCTATGGAAGCTGCCGCAATCACTATAGGAAGGTTTCCTGAGGTAATCGTTTATTAACTTTTTGAGACGCGCCCTTGTAGAAAAGAACACGCTACCTTTATCGTAACCACATAATCTAAATTTCATTTCCACGATGAATAGGTACCGCTAATGGCACTCGAAGAGGTTACCTAATAATGAACCCTACGTATTTATAAATTTTCTGTACGCGCGACAAACGTCTTCTTTTTTACTTAATGCGAAAATGGCTTCGCAGGTCAAATTAGTGCGCAAATTGCTCTTTTACTCATCTGATAATGCGAACACCAATCATTTTATACCCGGCCATAATAGTTTTGTTTTTCTATACTTTCACTCTCATTTCAAGAAATGGTCGTAGCGAAATGAAATGAAAGGAAAAACAATTTTCTCGCCTTTGTGCACATTCTTTGACTCATTATTATTTCATTAGAAATTCACAGAATGCAAGAATGTTTTACGGAGATTCCTTTCGCAGTAGATTGCGTAATATCCTACGTATATTAGAAATACTGTAAACTAATCATACGAAAACGGTTCTGTATTTTGAAATATTCACCTATTATATTTTGATAATGGCTATTTTTAAATTAAGTAATCTAAGTTAATCACGGTAAATACTTTTGGTTTTACAAAACAAAAGATGTTAATACAATATTTACCGTGAACGAGAACAATAGAGGAAAGGTAAACGAATTTAAATGGCGGTACTAAATATTCTTAGTAGTGCAAAAATATATATAGGGACCCCTCTGTGTACTTATTAGGTTTGCCTTGAGTTCAACAGTACTAAACAAAGATTCTATTATCCTTTTAATCACCATTATAAATTCAAATAGCCACTAAATACGTGTCTCAAGTTCGACACTTTTACAAGTTACATATCAATTTTATTACAAGTTCAGTCGAGTAATAAAATGAGATCCATAAAATATCGTCGTTAATCAAATTTGGGAGACAGATATAAAGATTTTTGAAGAAAAATACGATGCCTAACGTGTGCTCGGAAAAAATGACACTGGAAAGATATTCCTCGCTGGAGACCTAAAACAGGTAAAGGAAAGTAAATATAGGACGAAAAAGGTTGACAGATGAAGCTACGAAATTAGATTTATTGTTATAAAGAGATGGAATCGCAGACGTGTTTGTACAAAGGGAAAACGACAGGAACTTGGTATAACAGGCAACAAATTGTGTTTGGTGTAAATGTAAGTTTACGGAGCCTTTTGGGATTGGGTCCAACCGCATGGACAAAATACAATTATCCTACACGAGCCAAACACATTTTCGCAAAACCAATCATTATTTTTAGTATTATGGATAACTTAACTAGCGTTCAAGGTTTAATTAAAAAGCTATCCACAAAAAGAATAATATGATGTTGAAGATATTTCAAAAGCGCAGTGTAAACCGATCTATACGGGAGTATATTCTATTCACAAGCTGGGAATATTGGCGAAGAGTAATATACTTCCCTTCAAGTATTAAGCTATCGCTCCTGTGAACACAGTGATAATGCGAGGCGATATTGCTCCCCTCGAAGATTATCATGTCTGGCGCGTGGCTATAGCAAGTGTGTACAGGTGAACGATGTAGTTCGCGATTAAAGATAACATTACTTGTTGTACTTGTGTACTTAAGAATTTGTATTGCAAATATTTGCAAGATATACTCGTACATACATGCCAGAATTTATTTTGTCAAGCAAAGTCTTTGGTGTTCTTGTTATTTTGTGTTTTATTAAAGTTCTATATGTTTCTTAATGGCATGCTCAATACAGTCTAATTACTTTAGGTTTAAATGTGCTATATACTAATTTAATGTTTCCATCGACAAATTTCGAAAAAAAAACCCAACTATTTAAGGAAGTAGAAATCTGGCTGCATTAAAAAGGTTTCAGTTGCGTAAATTAAGAGACAATTGAGTACAAAAAGTATAAAAGGCAACTTTCTAATGATCATGACCCGTGTCTTGTGTAAGCGCAGAGCGTGACGTCAAGTTAAAAGTGTCGTTTGTCCGTTATCGAGTGACGATTAAGCGTTAGACTCACTGGGAAGTAACATTGGCAGGTAACAAAATCTCGCATACCTACAGAATATTGAATAATATGAATGAGATTTGTTAGCGTTACTGTTAGTACACGAATGCAATACGTCATTTTAATTATCATTAAAATCACGACGATTAGTTCTGCGAACGAAGAAAAATTTTCGGGTGTCGACGTCTCACTTATAATTTTCCATGAAATTCTCAAAGCAATATTTATGGAGATGAATCAGCATACATTATAATGAAGACAAGTCGTCTGCTTTTTTACAAATACGTCAGACACAGAATTCACAAGTTCTTTGTCTTTTAACTTATTTGCATTAATTTTACATTTTGTTTTCACTTTTTAAATCTATTTTCCCCTAGTGGAAAGCTATAAATGTTGTAAGATCTCCGTTAATCCGAGAGTTGTTTAACCCTTGTGCTAAATTTACAGATCGAAGTGTAGCAAGAAAACTAACCTAATCAATGTATCCCTGATTTATATTCCTTAATGATACAAACCATGATATAAAACTAAGCAAACTATTCTTCATTAGAATCCTACTCTCGTACAAAATATTTAGGAATAGTGTCATTACAACCTTCATGATAATGACTCTTACCAAAAGTGACTGGTACATAATGGGATAACTTTTCAGTAAAAGATCCGCATACAAATGCTTGCATGCCAGTTACGTTAAGCTTTCCTACCTTTAACTCAGTAACTTTGAGATATTTTATTAGGTTGACATTGTTAGAATATTTATTAAAAGTTACTGAAAACTTCACTCAATCCTACCGTGTATATATACATATGCTGCAAGACTCGAAATGTAAAGTTTGGAAATTCAACACAATGTGGGCAAAGAAATAACAGTATGCATGTTTGTTTAAGCTTGAAAAAACTTGGCATGCGGGTTTTTCGTTGGTTTTGCTAAAGCATTTTTAGGAAAAGGTGAGCTTGTTACAAAATTTAGAAATACAAAGAGCCCTAATTTTGTTCTACAGACTTTTTTACAATATTAAAACATGATATTCGTTGTCTGACTACTACAGTAGGTATAATTAATTAAATCTAACAGGATAGAATACCAAATCACTGTTAGGTACATGTAGAAGTCCATTTAGGAATATGTATCTACATAAAAGTATTCAGGTCCACCCACATCGCTAATCGAATGGAGAATATGTTGATGACCAGTCCTAAAATAATATTAGGAGAAGTGTAGGCGAGTCATCGCAGAGGCTAGCAGACTTGTAGCTAGTCTCCCTCAGCTTCGTCTATCCAAATTAGGATTTTATCTTCGTCAAATCCACTGGTGACATCATGGCTTCGCCGTTGCAATAAATGTATCAAAATCGTGAAGTGAGTTATTAAATCAACGGGAAAAGTTACAAATATGAAGGTAACCAGGTAAACATGACACATGGGTCGTGTTTACCCTGTGTTAAGGGCCGAATAGGCCAGGGGCGAGGCGATGACGTCACGGGGCGGCGCCCCGGTGGCTCGGAGCGTTTCAGCTATGCTCACGCTGAAACGCTGGCGACAGGACGGTGATATGTTTACTTTATTTGGGAACTTGCAAAAATGTTACAATAAATCTATAAAAGTGATAAACATTTTATAGTCTAAATAGATCTCTTATTGCTGAAACGGAAACACTAAAAAAACTTGTTTATCCATAACATATTTATATTCGCTGGATAGAAAAAACCAGTCTAATGAGTCAACATAAACACGATAAAATTATACACAAAAGCTGACATCATTGATAACCGGCTCGATTTATCGCGCCACGAAAACATTGTGCGCGTATAAAACAATTTGCTTGGAACTCTCGGCTCATTGGATAATAACTTTGTTGCTAAACAGTTTTGTTTGCGTCTGTCATATTACGTATAACGACATCGAATCTGATACACAAGATATTTAGTGACTGAACATAGACTGTTCAAGTGATTTTAGGAAATCTTCGCAAATTATATTATTTGGGCCGATGTTTTCTTTTTTAGTCAATTTTGCGACATATCGATGGTTTCAATGAATCAATTGATTTTATTTGAGAATAGAATTCGCCATCAATGCTCATACACAATCAATGTCACGGACTGGCGGTCACGATGATCATCACAAGGTCAGAATCTATTTCATCTTAATGGACGTGAATAAGTTTCGTCACCTATTGTGTAGCTAACTTGTTGTGATTTTGCTACGCTTGTAAATTCGCCATTCGATGTCTCAAACATTGGAAGTTATTATCTATTTAGTATGCATTATTTGTGATAGAGGTCATTTTAAAATGAAGTTTAGCAAAATAATCAACGTTTCGCATGTTGATGAACAATTTATACAAACGATAATCGGCAGTGAGCTCATCTTTAAAAACTAGTAGCAAATCCACGACAGCTCACAAAAACACTACTAGGAATACTCAAAAACATCTTTAACAAAAATAAAAAGATCGCTAATGAAACTTGTAAGAGTCGTGAGTTTGAATTTTAGTTGAAACCTTTTTAGTAAACAAACAAAGTAAAAAGGTCGCTAGTTTGTTCACAAGGTGGCCCCTTTGCCCTTATTTAGGCATACTCACGTTGAGTGACCTCCTAATCTGTTAGTACTCTATGTAAGCTTAAATTGAAACGACCTACATTCAGTTAAAAACTTAATTATAATAATTAGCATTAATGTTTGACATTTTGAACAGGTAACTGAATAATAAAAGGTGCTACTTGTATACTTTAACATATCTGATCGACTTTTAATTGTGAACTTAATTTAACATCAAATGAACTCAAAATTTTGGACTCGCAACTGATCGCAGACTGCTAAGAACCTTTATTAAGAAGATAAATAATGATGAGAAATAGTTCAGAACGACTACGTATTCGGCTAACAATACGTCTACTGCACTAAGAAATTAATAAGTAATGTGTATCTGATGATCTTGAGTATGTTACCTTTCTTCATTTATTTTGTTACTATGTCATCAATTTAATTGTTATTAGAAGGAAGCGCGGGGTACGCTTAAGTCTCGATCAAACCTGCTTCATCGTTATTAGCGGGTTGAATAATTTACATTATATTGTCAGACGACGCTTTGTGACAACATGTTGCGGTAATTGACATATTAAAACGAAAAGACAGAAATTACCTGACAAATTCTGTGAAAGTAGCGATGAACTGCTTAAAACAGTGTCGATCATTTATTTTGAGTGTTACTTTTTCTCATAGGTGATGTAAAAAGTTCATTTAGTATAAAAAAAAAACTTAACTATCTTTAAATTTGAAGATGCATCTCAGGTTACTACTGATAGTGTGTTTTTCACAGAATTGAATGGACCACTTAAGGACCTATAATTCTTGAAGCCCAAACCCCAAATATGTCCCATATAAAACAGAAACGTCGTTAAAACAAGACCCAACTCCTTTCCCTTAAGAGGGAGACACAATAGAATGATAAACGACGTCCTTACGTCATATCGTCGCAAGCGAGAAAGACAACACTAATTATTATCAGATAATACCGCTATTCATCACGGGGGCGCAGCGATCGCGAGCTCCACAAATTAAAGGGATAAATAGCTCACGATCGAGAATTTGCATTAATTTTCCGCATGGACGGAAAACGCAGGAAACCGGTAATGATATGAAAATCCTAAGATGCTTTAAAAATATGGACGAGCTCACGTATGTGGAATGAGTTCGGTATACGCGACGTATTATGCAATGGAAGTAGGTCACATTAAGTAGATTTAGGACCTCAAGAATTCTATACCTAATACATTTTCTCGACACCAAATGTATTTTAAATTAAATTGAATTATGGCTGCACGCGAATGGGTATTTTATGTCGGAGAGGTAACTTACGTCTCCCATTCTATTTTGAAATACGTTCGATTTTATCTTGAATGGATGTATTTTTACCTGATAACTCGTTAAAATCTTTTATAACATATGTAAGGTTAGTTTTCGTTGCCCTTTTCTCAGTCAAAGCGTATCTTTCTTTTATTCCTTATCCCCGGGCAATACAAACAATAAAGACAAGTATCTTTTCCGTTGAATGTAATATTGCCCCACTTCTGTTTATTCAAAGGATTCAAACTTAAGATATTACTTTTAAAAGTTATTTTAAAATTCCCAAGAGTTATAAAGACTGTTGTATACACTCTACCACTTGCCCCTCTACTTTGGCATATAAAATGATTGGGGTCGGTTTACAATGCCTGAACAGCTCTATCGAGACCAACTTAGATTTGATACTATTTGCGGAACAAATTTAGAACCACATAAATTAAGTGATTCTATTATTTAAATTGAGCAATTAATTTTATAATTATTTACAGAGTGTTCAAATTGGCCGAAGCAGCTAATTGTATCATTGATAATGTTGACGCACGGCGTGACTAATTCAAACAAAAACATCCTTAAAGAAAATCTGAAAATAGATACGGTGAAACATTTTTTCTCTCTCAAGTTAAAGGCCCTGAGCCAAGAAGAGTAATTTTGTAGACTTTCATGTCTTTCCAGTGTTAATGATCACATCAAAGCAAGAAAGCAATTTAGAAGTGTTGTAAATTAGCGTTTAGAAATAGTTATTACGGTGAAAGATGGCTCAGAAAGTCAGAATGAAGACGTCCATGGTATTTACTGTAGAAATGTAGAGTTCAGCTTTCTACAGCTATTCATAGAGAAAAGAGATCACTTGTTGGAGAGACTAAGACGTCACGAACGAAAATCGTTTGTTGAAATCTAACTTGGATATTTATTCAGATTGTCCAAGGACGTGCGATAACCACGTCCATGTCATCCTTATATGGAAATTCTTGCAAGTATCTTTGACCTGTCGCTAGTGTTATTGTCTAATATTCGGGCTACTTCCTTAAAATCTTGATAGTCTCTTTATTAAGATAAGAGTTTTCCTTGTTCTTTAAGCATTAATCTTAGAACAGTTTTAGAACAGCTATTTTTAAACGTTATTACGTTATTATAAACGTTATTATCAACAAAATATTTTCCTTGAAAAATTCTCGTCAAAATTTTCTAGTAATTAATAACTGAACGTAGTAATAGTATGTTTGTTATACCGATTAATTAATGGTAGTTTACTAGACGTTACAAAACTATATAATGAGTCATTTTAAACCCATGGCAGGGATGCAAAAAGTTTGAAACAATTCACAAAATCACAAGTTTTGGTAAAGTTTTAACCCTTAACGCAAATACGCTATTTGTGTAAGGCTGCGTCACTATACCTCTTGAACGCATGACTCGATTTTATTTTTCTTTTTTGAAAAAGTAAATTAGGCGGAAATATTTTTTGTTATTCTTGTTGAAAAGGGCTGAAGTGGTAGAATACTAAACCACTAAGAAGAACATACTAAAAGCATACCGATTCGACGTGCTTACGATATCTATTAAGCTTGGTGTAAACAAACTCCGCAAAACTAATGAATATTAAAGTTTTTAGTAATTGAATTAGAAAAGTACTAAACAAACAAAACAAAAACACGTTTGTGAATATAAATAGATTATGTTTATTTTACCTTCAGATGTACTGGAATTTTCATTGGCATTTCGTATCTTACTAGTCGTTTCACAAGTATTTAGATAGCAAATCCTTTCTATGAATAAGCTCTCGGTAAATAAATAGACAACATTTATTTTAATAAAGTCACAACGCTTTACAATTTTTATAAATTTTCACTTAGATTTATTCATGGTCACGTACGGAACCTTTTTACTCTAATTTCGGAATCCTCCAAGCCCTTATCGAAATCCTTGAGCGGGAGCTCGGGAATCGAGTTGAACAGGAAGGGATTCCTGTTCAACTCGATACCATAATTATTCGGTTTACTTCGTGACTAAAAGCTCATGATTATTTAAAACTGGAACATATTTATAATGGCTTATCAATGCGTTTTGAGACACGGAACGCGATAACGATCACGTGTTACATGGTATTAAAATTCGCGATATGTTTATTAACTCGTATGCAGTTGGATTCGTTCAGTCTGGCAGTATCCTGGTTTAATTTCCAATGGGTAACGACAGTGGACCGATGTTTCTTGGATAGGTGACGTGTACCCTGCTTACTAGGATTTTAATTACTGATATATCGAACGTAACCTGTTCGTTTAAGAGTACTTTAACATTTACATAAAACTGAAATGTGTAGGGATCAATCACTCACAAATGATTTTAATTAAATTTTCATAAAACAAAGATCTCGAACTCATTTTTACTAACGCGTTTTTATTTAAGGAAAAAACCTTCAAATTGCTTTATTAATCAACAAAGTGATAAATTCATAAATTTTAAACAAATCACTGTCGGTAGGTAAAATGAAAATATATACGAGAAAATTAGGTACTCGTCGCGTAATTTTCCGCTGAAAGTGAAGCGAACAATTAACACGTATTTGTCATTTTACGATACAAATTAGTACCGCTCGTGTACACGTGTATTTTGTCGTTCAACTGTACATTCGCCTGTACAAAATCATGTACCTAATTAAACACACTCTCTCTCAACTTTCTTAACTTTTGAATCAATCAATTACAAATCAATGCAATTCCGTCAAATTGTACAGTTAGCAAAAATGTTGTTTGAACTTGCACAATCTTGAATCAGAAAGCAAATTTAATAGGTACCACTATTTAAGAGAAACACTAGAACACGACAGGCCGTCAGCGTATTGGCGTTTTACACGGTCCAGCAAACACAATAAATCTTTACGATTGGCTTTAACGTACTCAGTGTGGCGTCTAGACTAACACGGTTCTACCAATTGTTATGACAGATATCAATTCCGAGACACTCGGCACAAAGCTGCAGACACTTAGGCAATATCAATAAATCATTGGACCGGAGAGAAATTAATGGCGCGAGCAATTTGAGTTAAATATCCTTGAAATTCGAATGGTTTTTCTAAGTCATATGTTATTCTAAAATAAGTTGTGTTTAGTTCATACATAATACCAATTCGCCTCCCGAAATTATTCCGTATCAATTTAAACTGTTTAAAACAAGCCAGAAGACTAGCCCAAAAATTACCTAAACACAGGAAACGTAAACTCAAGCTAACCATAAATTTATTTCAGTCCGCTGACGTCGGCAGAGGAAAGTGATACTATCAATATAATTTATGAAACAGGTACTTTCATTCGCACTCCATTTAATTACACAACACGAGTAATTAACTGCAAAGTACCTGCAATACGCCCTTATTATATTAATTTGACAGTTAAAGCGTTATAACTACTCACGTAATTAACGTTCTCTATTAACGTTATTAGTGTATTGTTGTAAATAGGTGTGGTATAGGTACTGAGAACACAGATATACATCAATTAAGCTGTCAGACATTCTGACAGACCAATCTAGTATGAAATTATACTAATATAGTTTGTGAAATGAAAAATCATAAACTTAATTCAAGATATAAAACTTAATTATTTTCTTGAAGAGAGCGACGAATGAAATAAAGAAAAGATAAGGCTGCCGAGTTTTCTTTGGAATCAAAATGTTGTGTTGCTTCGTTTAAGGAGAACACACGAAAATTCAAAAACTTTAATTAAGGCAAGCCCCATCTGTACCTAATTGGTTGACGACACTTATTTACTCAGAGTGAATGAAAAATATAACGAATTGAATTACGGATATTATTTTACTTACCTTTCGTGTCACACGAGTTTATTGCTTATAAAAATTTATCCAAATATAGGAATCACACCTCACACTAATTTAATATAATAAAGTGAACGTCTTTTGTATGTATTTGTGTAAGTTTGTTACCTCTTCACGACCAGGCTAGGCCGATTTCGATGAAAGGCAATATGGATGTAGTTAATGTTGTGAGTAACACATGCTTATCTGACTTCGTTGAGCTCGAAATCGCGAGCAACAGCTAGTTTTACATAATTAAGGTTTTCACGTCAAACGAAAACACACTACATAATAGCAAACATCATAGTAAAGTTTTTTTACCTTTTACGTCATATAGGTAGTTAGTATACAAAATAACGAACATACATACAAATTATAAACGACAAGCAACAGATGACATTATAATGACTTACTACGGTCCCCCGAGACACGTTTTTTCGAACTTGACACCTGCCCCCTCGTTCGAAACGAACACTGAATACTAATTCTTCGGTACCCTTCGAGGGCGTGGTATAAAGCCCAATAAAGAACATTTAGTATACTATACACATAGCTACATGAATTAAAGGCTAGACTATAGTATTTTTGAATGTTTTTTTTTATTTTACTGTACTCTACGTATAAATGGTACCTAGTATATTTTACTTGAGCTTTTATTACGATTATACGATAGGAAAAAAAATATATATGCGATTTTATCACTTTACAAAGGAGGAGACCAGTCGTCGTGTACTTAGTTATCTAGTCTCTGTCACATATACCCATATTGTTAAGTTTATTCAAAGAAGTGTCAATAAACAGACAAATTGACAGCTTTAGTTTAAAGCTATTCCAAACAGTAAGCTTCTATTGATAAACACGACGTAGAATCTATTATTCCATACAACGCTCGTGAGTTTACGAAGTGATCGCTTCTGAATTCATTGTGCATTGACAATGCAGCGCATTCATGAATATTGCTGTAAATGAGATGGAAAAATATGTTTCTAACCTGCATCGTCTGCATCTTTGCAACGAAAATTTATTCTGAAAGAGAGCGTTTTGCAATTTTTGCAAACTTGGACCATTTTCTTGTTTAAACTGATAAAATTATAATATGTTTGTGTGCATACTTTTTTTATGTGTAATTTGCGTAGTTACCTTATACCGTATCCCGTAGTAATTTGTCATCATGCCAGAAAAAAGTAAACAATTTAATACTATATTTTCACTGATTTGTGTCTGCTGTTCTGCGTACTCAACTCCAATAGTTACCTGAAACAAAGCATAAATAAATTAGTATTATAAAAGCGAACAAAAGTTTCAAATGCAAACTTTTTCACTCTAAACCGAACATCAAAAATTTTCATTCGAGAAAAATCTTAAAGCTGTTGTATCAAACGAATAATTTATAGCTAGAACTCCAGTCTGAACTTTAATGACACGTCATAAAAACTTTAACTTGACTTCAATCGTAATTCAGCTCAGCGAGTTTCAATTCATTGAATTCAATAAAAGAGCAAAAGCGGCTTACACGGTATTAAGCGACTCAGAGTCAGTTCACAATGTGAGCTGAGCCGAGGAAGTGCTGTGCCTATAGAGAAACCTTCAACGTGACTCACGTGAGTTCTAAGTAAACCTTTACAATTGTTGTATTTTCGATATGTAGCAAGAAACAATGTAACTTTCTTAAGGATAACCAGAGTACAAAAGTTTCGCGAACTTTGTTCTTTCAGCACCAGTAAATATAATTTTATTTCCAGCAACCAAATAGAAATAATAAGTTCGTTACATTCAATTGTTACGAAGACGTCTGTTGCCTAAAATAGAAATTAATCTAAATTGCGGACAGCTACTTATCTATAGATTGATATGACATTGACATCAAAACTATATTGAAATTGCTACCGTTACATAATTCTGCTTGATTCTATAACTTTTTCTGTTACAACAAAATAGGTTTCGCAGTGTGTTAATCTTAAGGTTGGAGTTGTAAACATTCGCATATCGCTAATCACTTGTCTGCGCAAATGTTGAGTCGCATCATTAAGGAATCGAAACGGTCGCCTTAGTGACGGTACGTAAACACTAGTGACGCGCCGTGTCCGCACGTATCGATTCGACCGCGGCAGAGGCACCGACCTCGCCGCCCGGAGACGTCACCGTGTTGATACAGATACTGTTACTTGTAACGAGAATTGATTACATTATCTTATCGATAGGAGCGTTATCGACGGCATGTACATTGAGTATGTATTACTTAAGCGTTTATGTTTTGAAGATCGATATAAGAATTGTGTCTGTCATTCAATTCCCTTTTCATTCATTTCTGAATATCTTTTGCAAAGTACAGAAGTAATCATTTGTATTTTACCAATACAAATATAATATGTAGCTTCAAATATATGGTTACATTAAAAAGCTAAAATCACTAAGGCCTACATCAAACTTCAATATCTTGAATATTTTCGTGTTTCGCATTCATATGTATATTAAGTGCGGACATATCCAAAGTGAAAAGTACGCAATTTATATTATGTTGAAATGAAACTACTTTTACGGATTTTATCGCCGTTAAATTTTAGATTTTAGTTCCCGATTTCGATACCTTTGCAGGTATCATGTCCATGATAAATTCAATGTCTAACATTCGCGTGAATATAAGAAGCCACAATTTACATTATCTTTAATATCTACTACTGAGATTAATCTAAATCACAAAAAAGATATTGCACAGAAAGGAAACGAAATTATATTATGCAGATTTAACTAAATGATTGTGAAGGTCGTTACTCCAATACTATGAATGAATTATTCCATTGAAAGGTCACGTCGAGGTCACTAAACGTAGTAGTATAAAGACCAAATGTAGAGTTATAACATACAGTTGGTCTCTTCTCCGTAACAAAATTTGTCTTAGAAGAAACGAAGTAAAATGTTATATTCATAAAATTTCATAAAATTATCTTTAACTGACTCACTTTAAGACTCATTCTCGCTTTCATACCATAAAAGGCTTGATAATTTAAACAAATCTTACAATCCTAACAATGGGGAAGTGGCTATGGTAAATAAACTTGACGGGAATGTCAGCGAGCCTTTAAGTCCCAACGGACCGTACGTGCCCAATACCACTAACAGTGTACCCTTACCTAATTGCCAATATCATCCTACAACGAATTGATCATCTGACGGAAGTACAGAAATAAACGAAACAGATCGGCTACAATTTGTATTCAAACGCAAATCTATTGTGGTTGCCATGGCCACGCTCAATTTAAGTTCCATAGAAAACATTTTGGTGATAATCAAATTCTCAGGCGAAATGTGGTTGGTATCGATTTTCCGTTACAACTGGGTGCGGTCGCTGTAGTTATAGAATAATTTGTGTTTAATTATTACACGACTATACAAATAGATTATAACTAATTGAGTCTTTGATTTACCGCAGACCATTTCTTTGATTAAAATGAAACAAAATTTATGTTTTCAGACTTAAAAAATACCGAGAAAAACATTAATTATTCTTATTTTTCTAATGGACGCTACAAACTTTGAGTACCTAAACGATGATTTACTGCAAAAAATATATTAAGTACTAGAAATAACAACAACGCCAAGGCAAAAATGTCTTGTCAAAAATAAAGCTATTATTAATGTGACGTGGCGAACATAGTAATAACAGGGTGGTCGGAGAATTTCCCTAAAAGTTTTCTTCCCCTTATGAATGACTCGAGGGAATACGAGAATAATTTTATAAGCTTCCCCCTAAGTATGGTCGCAGGGTGCGCCGACTACAAAACGTTGACTTTACGAAGTCACGAATAGTCTCAATACCTTCCACTCAAAGGCATGCCGAAGAAAATTGTTTGTCTGTAAAATCTGCCTTCGTTATTTTATAAAAATGATACTTTGTGTTTGTTGTCGTTTGAGTAGAGCGTGAGAAGAAAAGTGTTACTTTACTATTTTTTCCAGCTATTATTCTATATTTTCCTATTTGTGAGGTCAGGTTCATTGAAAACACCGTTTACTATAAATTTATAACCTGAATAACGATTTTGCTGACCATATATTTAAGCAACGCAACATACACGTTCATGTTGGTACTGCATTCTCTGCAAGGTTTAAATCCTTTAAATTATTTCAGTTAAAACAAGTATTCTGATTTTTTAAAAATACGTTAATAAAAAACAATAAACATTGGCGAGCTGCCAGCGACAGTTTTCGCAGAAATCTATTCAGACAGTAAAAACAAAAGCATAAACGGACAACAGTGATGAGTACGCTACAATAAAACTCGGAATTTAATGTTAAAATCGGTTTCTGACTTTGATAAAAGTGACGGTTTCAAATAAAACTACGGAGAAAGTTTGACTGTTGTCAAACGAGCAACTCGTTATTCTCACCTAGGTACTTTTTGGGGAACACGGACGATGTTCAAAGCATTCACTATTACGTTTTTGATCGTACGAATGACAGGCAACGCAATAACCAGCCGAATTCCTCGATATAATAAGAGGCGGTAGATATAGCGAACTATATGACAGGACTATATTTGCTGGGCGCGGGCGGCGGCATAATGAAAGCTAAACACGCGACGACCCCTGGCCAGCACGCACCCGAATATTATTAATTACAATAACAGAACGAACTACTTTGCTTACTTTGACATCTACGACGTACTGCAAGTTATTCTATGTGACAAAAATGTTTTCTTATTAGAAAAGCACATATTTTTCCTATCTAATGGTCCAAAATCGCGGATTTCGAAGTAAAATTCAAAGGCTTTTTTCTTGGTTTTTCAATATAATTATTTACTTTTTGCAGGTTTTTTAATTATCTGGTGGTGAATAAAGGCTTTGTTTGTTTAAGATTAGTTTCGTACATGTTTACAGCTTCGCGGACAATGAATCATAAAAACGACGTAACAATGTCAAAGAAATTCACACAACCATCAAATAATATCTCTGTTTTGTCTGTTAATCTAGACTATTGCATATTTATCATTGTAGAACAGCTATCATCATCGGCCTAGCCTTTTCCCAACTATGTTGGGGTCGGCTACCAGTCCAACCGGTTTCAGCTAAGTACCAGTGTTTTACAAGGAGCGACTGCCTATCTGACCTCCTCAACCCAGTTACCTGGGCAACACGATACCCCTTGGTTAGCCTGGCTGTCAGACTTTTTCAAGTTTCTGACTACCTGTAACGACTGTCAAAGATGTAGGAATAACAGCCGGGACCCACAATTTTACGTGCCTTCCGAAACACGGAGGAACTCGTTATGACAAAGATGGTCACCCATCTACGGACCAACCGCGTCAAGCATAGCTTAACCTGTGATCGAATCACTTCTGCGGTTATAGCTTAGCCACGAGCTCCTCTTCCCTTTAGTAGAACAGCTAAATGGGTAAATTAATCTAAATAAAACCTTATTAAATATGTACACATCTAGCCCTAACTCATTAGGATTCTGTAGTGTCCAATTAAAGTCCCAAAAGACATAATAATGAAAAGAAAAACCTTTTTTCCAGATTAGAATAATAAGTTCAAGTTCTTCCCATAAAGTCTAGTGAAAGATACCTACTTCCTAAAGTATAGTTTAAATCTATAAATTTACGAATTTCAACGCGCAAAATTCATAAAAATGATAAAATTCCTCTTCAAATGCTGTCACACATGTCTGATCAGCGCTTGCACGGCGGGCATATCGAAAAAAATATACCAAAAATGTCATCGCTGTGCCACCCTAGTTACGGCAGTTATGGGTTTTTTTATATGTCTCATTGCAAATGGGAGAGACAGGCGGACGCGTTGTGTAGGCGGCGTTAAATAAATAAGCAGCATTCTGTACTGGAACGACCTTCGCCATCTGTGGCCGGTCTAAAAATACAACCCCGGCGTCGACCGGCGTATTTTACCTAAAACGTTCCTCGAATACCTGAATAATTAAAGGAGGACCCATTATGATTCGTACCATTATCATTTTACAGACTAAAATAAAATAAATTTGGACAGAAAATATCGTCACACTGGCTCTTACTGGCGCTCAATACAAACACATCTTTCTTCGTGATTATCGTCACTTAATACTTTATACATATTATAGATAGCTTCTGAAATAACGGTTTGATTTTCCAAAATCTATAAAAACGCCACAATAGCTCGCCAAAGAAAAGGAAAGTGTGAGCAATTTCAATTCATGGCACTCTTACGGGTAAGCAGACTTTGCGAGAGAGACGAGGTGAATGTGCAAGCAAATATCAGGAGCCATTCACAAGCCAGCAGAGCGGTCCCCGAGGACCTCGCGTAGTCTACGTCTTAGAGCTTGGAAATTTCATTTGGGAACTGTACGTGATACCGCGTCGAAATGCGCCCCTTTCCAAGGGTCCGCGATTTAGGTAGAAACTCTTTCAAAGTTATTCAGACAAACGTTCGTAACAATACCCTAGCTCGTTGCTACGGAATTGAAATTAGGGCTGTTACTATCACGCTACAGTGGGCAAATAGAAAAGTTTCAATATGGGACTCAATCCCATAAACAGCACAAACTCGAGCCCGCGAGCCCGTGACCCCGTCCTTGATAGAATTAGGTATTCGGATAACTCAATCGCGTAGCCCTCCAGCGAGCTGACTGTGCGGTGTGACCCGACCTTGTACGTAAAACAATAGCTTGTTGTTGCTGAGCAGGTTGAATCATATTGACGAGATAGTACAATGGGATAACCTTGAGAAAGGGAAAATCTCAGTTGCAGATGTCAGCACTGGAGTATTCCTGCGAGAACAATATCACCGACCGTCTTTGTAGCGGCACGTAGAGTGTAAATTGGCGAGCACGTGCGTCACTCTATAGTACAGCACATAGAGTTGCGCCGTGTTTACACACGAGGTCGACGACAACAAAAACACTTTACATTCTGCTACCGTTCTAAGCTGCCCCACGATTATTTCTTGTGAATGTGATCTCAATTCAGTCAATTAGTTCCATAAGCTGAAGAAAATCACATTATAGGTGCAATGTATCTGAATTATGTCTCAAAAAACTAAAATTAAACTTGTAATAGTACCTAAAACACATCATGAGAACTCAAGTATCGAAACAGTTTTACTAATTTACTAGCATACCACGTTCGTAATGAAAATACGCAGAGAAATTACAAATATATAAATAGAAATGCTGGGTGTCACGTAAGAAACGTGGGTCGGTTATATCTAAGTAGGGGATCGTTGACTCAGACCTCAGGCTCATTTGCGTAGGCAGACTCGTTGTGTGTGCACCATTCTGTAAAAGCTGTTACATAGAAATATTGCAAAATGTGTACTTATACGGTATTGTAATGAAATGGTTGCAATGTTTAACAATTGCTAGCAAACAGGGAAAGCAAATTTTAGTCGAAATTCAGAAGACAACAGACAAACGAATATTTGCCTGCTGAAAAATTGAAAAAGAAACAGATAAAATTTGTATCGTATAAATTAGGTAAATGTTAAACATGGTAACCGCCTGTAAACCAACATTATAACTATGTCCTTTTACAATTATTTCCGTAATTCATTACGCCACCTCATATTTCATTACCTAACCTTTTTACTACACGTCACAAAAATTTACATGTACAAATCACATCCCGTACAAAAAAATGATCACGAGAACGTACATGAAACTGCAATTCTATTCTCAGCACGTGCGATCGTGCAAATCCAATATAAAGGGAATTAGCGTCCCGCGCTCGGTCAACATCGTTAACTTGTCAACTATGATATGGACAGCGATGCGGAGGCGAAATCAGGCCTATACGAGTGGTACGCGTGTAGCCGAGTGGGCGAAGTGAGAAGTAGAGTGACTTAAATCACCGCAGTGTGTCCAATTTTAGCTCAAAACGATGGCATCTACAGGCCTGCATTATGTAGTAGTTGTCATTATTGACATTAGACCAGAACATTAATGTAGGTGATTTTGAGAAATGGCCACTGCCTACCAAGCGTAGGACTGATGAGCTATGAGGTCGTAAATTCAAACACCGCCCACCTTACTTGTGTAAACTTCCCATTGACACAAGTAACTTTACCTACTTGTTTTAAAAGGATTCAACCTTACAACACAAGCATCTCGTTGGAACTTACAGAAAACGTATTATTTCTATAATCAGTATCCTCTAAATCCTAAAAAGTAATTGATTTTGCTAGTACTTTCTGTGATCACGTGGAGAGATGAAGGGAGTTTCGCCATTGTGACCTGCTCACACTTGCGCAAGTCTCACGGGGCCTCCCACGTGGAGACAGGCTGGCTGAGACTCGTGAATCACTACTTTAACCCACCTTAATGTTATAAATTATGTATGTCTAGACTTCTTAAGTATAGCATTAAAATGTATTTATTCTAAACTAAAAAATAATTCAACATCGTGTGTTTCAACAGAGCCGTAAATGAATTTCTCTTTTAATGTGGCTGCATTCAAATTCTGTCACAATGCCTGTTGCTCTACAGAATGCAAGCTTCGTCCACCCTTTACAAAGCTTCTAAATATTAATGCCTTGTTCCATGACCGCAAACAGTTACTAAAGCCAAATGGCAGAGCGGAAAACACGGAACCGAACATTTATGACTTTTGTTCCGAAAGATAATTTTAAAGTCAACATTAGTGAGCAGAGTAGACGGAGCAGCATGAGTTAATACTGCGGTTGCTCTCGAAACCACGTAAAACATTAGTTTCAGAAACAAACAACGTTACTGTTTCTACGAAGTTGAGGTCTAAAGAGCTCATGAATACGGGGCCCCAAGTCCAAACTAGTCGGGCAAACACGAAAGGTCACGTGCTACGTACACCTGTATAACAGAACTAACTAAAGAATTTATATTAATACTAAGTATTTTTGCGTCTATTTCTCCCCGCAAGATGTTATCTTGATATAAGACAAGCCACAAGAATAACTAGTAAAAAGTAAAAAAGTATCTCTTAATAGGAAAGTGATATGAATTATGCAGCTGTGCGCACAGTTTAAATGGATGTTAAATATTTATATTAGTCATTGATACAGCGAGCGATCCGTGCGACGATAGCTGTTGATTGGACGCAGTGGCACGGAAATAATTGGTATCGTTACTGTTTGCGTATTTGTCGGAAAATCCATTAACCAGATGAAATACTTTAATTCTTAATTATTAACATAAAGTATTACACATTTTGACAAAGAGAAAATGAAAATACTTTATTACTTGTGCCTATTTAATTTAACCGTACCTGTATATATTTTTCGGATAGACATCTGATAAAAACGATTGTAAATTAAAGAATCAAATAGGGTTTACTTATCACTTTCACGTACCTTGACTAAATATATTTTTTATAACCATTATTGAAGTAAAAGAAGGACAAACAAACTTCTGGTCTTCGTCGTTTAGCTTTAAACAATTCGCCGAAACACTTCGGAGAAGCTTAATTAATCATTTATTTATGTATTCTAAACTCTTCACAAGTTAACAAACTAGGACACTCAAAGTTTCTTTGTTATCTTAATTATAAACGATTTTCCTTTGAATGATAAATCAATTTAAAGAAAAAACAATGAAAGTATTTATTGAAATGACACAACACGTTCCATTGTTACCTATAAGTTCTATGATTTCTTTAACAAAAATATAGATTCAGATAGAAGAGTAAAACAAATACATCTGGTATTAAACTCAGGCTTAACAACGCGGAAAAGGAAATGTCAAGGGAGGAAACAGAAGTTTTCCCCAATGCTACGTCTGATACAAAATAAAAGTGGAAATCTTTTCTGATACACGCGAGCGGGGCATTTTGATGTCAGGGATCAAATACAGAGTGCGGAATAAAATCCACGAAACCATATTGAAAATGTCTATCACAACCACAGAAATCTAAATAACAAGGTAATAGAAGTGCCAACGCCGCGTGACCTTGTCGCCACACTGGTGTCTTGGACGACACCAGCGCGCGAACTTACGCTCAGTCGCTCGCGGAACGTTGTCACAGCAAGAACCACTAAAAATGGTGTTTTGCGGCGTTTCTCAGGCTGGAAATTCATCTGCATCGTGTAATAACATAAATAAATAGATAACATTTTATCGGTAAGTAAATTATTGCAGTAATATTGATGTTATTGCAAAATTAAATTTCAAAACATAACCTTCATTATAAACCATATGAATATCGCACCATCCTACAACAATTGCATTCTTTACTAACCATTGCCTCTGCAGTAAGAGACTTACGGAAATGCACCGTTGTAAAAAGAGAAATGTATAACGAAAAATAATATTTTCAATACGATCGTATTTATAGTGGTACGGCCGCACAAAACTGTCGGAAATAGTGATGTGGTTAAGTGCGGACAAATTATCCAAAATGAACATTGTATACGAAAAGTAACAATTTTAATAGTCGTTCGTTTTTGTGAACATATTATTGAATATATTTTTATTTCAGAATCCCGCAGGATGCAAATAAATACAAAAGACAAGTGGATGACTACCACGGGTAAACGAAATTGGTACCCTACAACTTAGGCCGAATATACACTATGAAATTAGTTGCATGCTTGATAACTTGCCGCCCGCCGCCGCCCGCGCCCTTCTCCATTTTTATGGCTCGGACCGCGCTCGCAACTAAATGTTTAAAAAAGTACGCCATGCGCTATAGCATAGCATTGAATAAAACTTGCAATTTAAATTTATCCAAATCTCATAAATACCTATTTTTTCATTATGAACGTTTACTAGTCATTCGATACATGAACTGGGCTGCTTTTGTAAGACGACTAAAAAGTCACCGTATAAACCAAACCTACCTAGGTACCAAGTATTTCCTAATAATATTTTTTTTTGTCAACCGACAATTAGCGATTTTTTTTTTGTAAGTAGGTACATATTATAATGTAATCCATAGAAGAATACAACAAAAAACATTATCACTCATAATTTCGTCTTTCATTATATTTCGGATCCGTAGTCAATCCCTAGTGTAGTTTACGTAATCACTACAACTAATGCAAAAAAATGCAATGACTGTGTGAGTTAGTGAATCCATACAACGACAAAGTCAACCTTATTACATTAGACGTACGGCCTAGTGTTGTTTGCTTGGTCTTCTCGATGTTAATGTTTGCGTGATTGCGTAGTTATTAGCTGTGAATGTGTTGAAGCCCCGCCCACCGGCGACATGCGTTTCGATAGATCGCCGCGGTGTATGCCATTTCTATTACCTTGTTATTTAGATTTCTATGATCACAACTGTCTACGGGTACGACTGTATGAACCCGATGTTCACGTGATTTCCCCTACTGCTCACTCTAGTGATATTGCGTACTGAAAATACGAGAATACCAACGTTTAACATTATTCTGTTAAATGAAAATCAGAGACATTCAAATTGGATTTCGCTTGCTGTTATGTGAGATAGAATTGCATGTCAGAGTATTTGATATCGCTTCGTAACTGTTCGTTTAAAAGTTAAGGGGTTCGTTGATTCTGTAGTGAAATATAGGGAATGCTTGTTTTAAAATTTTAATCAATGGTTTTGACTGTTTCAGTTCTAAACTAAAACATGAGCAACGCATTATGTAACAAATTCAGGCCTAATTATTACTTAAGAGCCTAGGCTTACAGTACTCCTTTATTATAAAAGCTTGTACTCAATGTTACTGATTGATTTGGACGCATGTTCCAAGACAGTCAATCTTGCAGTGCAGACAGTGGTATGCGTTGCTTAACATTGATATTTCTGATGTACAGGAGTAGCTAAGTGATGTGACGAGCGTGTCCAAACAAAAACCTTAAAAGTACTATTTAGACCTAAAAATAATCGATACTAATATATATAAAGCTGAAGAGTTTGTTTGTTTGTTTGTTTGAACGCGCTAATCTCAGGAACTACTGGTTCAAATTGGAAAAATCTTTTTGTGTTGAATAGACCATTCATTTAGGAAGGCTTTAGGCTTTTTAACCATCACGCTGCGACTAATAGGACTGAAGAAACAATGGAAAATGTAAAAAAAACAGGGCAGGTATAAATCATAACTATCTTCTACCCACGGGGACGAAGTCGCGGGCAACAGCTAGTAATTATATAAATGTAATGTGCAGCTATAACCATACGACGATATGACATTTTTCAGAACAAGTAAAGACTGTGTACACGACACACTTCTGCGCTCGACGCGACCTGTATCTAAGGTTTGACAGCATAATGCCGTTATATCTAAGCATAAAGTTTTTATAGCACATCGTGAATCAACAAACCACACGGTGACATGTAAACAAATGCTTTACCTATTCTTGTGGTCGGAGTAATAAGTACGACTACGACAAGCTTAAGTACCCTCCGACAATTTAGCTTGACGTTTCTTTTAAAATGTACTATTTATACATTAGAAAGAACTAGCCTTAAAATGGATTTAATCATACAAATCTTTTATTTACCTGACAAACAAGGAAAATCTTTGAGAATATATTGCTTACCTTTGGTTGGGAACTAGATCTAAGACTAATGGATATTATCCTTTTCCAACGCAATCATGAATGTTTTAGCGGTGTTAATTTCTACTTGTTTTTGTATTTATCGACCGATGTCATAAATATGTAATGCAGCCTGATAAAACAGCATAAAATAAATTCAATGTCACATAAATATTTACAGAAACAATAAATGTCGCTTATCGGTGCCATGCGTTATGAACTCATAGGCGCTTCCTACTACATACCAATGTCGACATACTGATGATAACAATTAAACGGTTATCAAAATTACATATGTTCGACAAAAGTTGCATATTGCCTGGAACTATGAATTGTATTTATAAAACTCCAACCAGCATGAGCAGGTATAAGTACTATACGCTTTTTTATTCTTTGTTTTAAAACTCTTTTCAACCCGGAGTTGGTAGAGCAGGCTAGTTATAATTACTTATCGGAAGATATTAAAAATGGATAAGGAAACAAGGAAAAGTCAGTCAGAATTCTTTCACAAATCCTCGTAAGTCTGGATGAACAATAGGATCGAACAAAGCCTTCCGGGAGAATGGTAGGTAATTCTGTATTGTTCTACTTAACATGAAGTTCCTTAATTCGTCCTTACTTGCCTTTGTTATTGCCAGAACAAATTTTGAAAGACAGCCTAAACCGAGTCCGACCGGTGTAATAAGGAAACGGGTCTACGTAATTACATGTTGGCGAACAACCCGAAATTCAGCTGAAACGGGTACCTCTTGGGAATAACTATAACTATAAGCCAAGTTTGTTTTGTTCCGTGCAAACAAAAAATATCAACTTATTTACGAAGGACGACACCTGCGATTGCCTGCTACATTTGCTATATTATTTTATCTTTTCTCTGTATTAACGTTTCTGAGAATTATAACAGTACATACCTATATATCATACATATGTCATTGTATTCTGATGGTAATTTAACACCAAGTGACACGCTAGCATGTTGTCATCTCACATTATAAAAATATGATAAAAAGTACTTGTTGAGAAATAATAACAGGATGCTAACAGGATTGCTCGTACAGCTATTGGTCGTAATCTTTTTTATATCATCTGGGCCTCGAGCATAATCAGAGCGGAACCCACCACAACCTTGGCTAATGCAAATGGCATGTTTACTTTATTGTGCCAGATCTCTCTTCACACGTAACCCTTTCTGCTTTGATGAGTTAACTGTACACAGGAGTAGCATTTAATAAACGAAGGAACTCGACATAATGGGACGGTGCTCAAAGAACGCATATTTTCGTTTTGTTCCGGTAAATTTTGTCGAGTGTTTACCTAATGGGTGCAGCACGAGACCATACTTAGAATGTACATATGTTACAAGAATAAACGTGGTGATAGTCCATGCTGGTTTGAAATGCGTGAAAACGTTAATGTATGCCGACAATACTTACTTATAACAGCGCGATTAGAGGATGCGCTAAAAGAGTTGTTTCACCGCTTACATTAACTAATAACACAAGAAAACCGTTCCAGTTAATATCGTATGATTCGTATTGACTGACCATGAGATACGTTGTAAAGATAAAAACAAGTGTTATGTTCATTATGCAAATTAAGCCAAAACCATGAAACAGTCCAATGTCACCGCAACTGCAGCACACGTACGTAACCTTACCAACATGTTAATGAGTGACTCATACTTTCTAGCCTGTTAAAATATATTTTTAATTACGTACACACATAAATTATTCCGGCGTTTTATTGTTTTTGTATTCGCATAATGTATCATGCGACGACCTTTTGGACCATTTTTAATTGAATTTTATAGCTAGGTTTATGTAACATTGTGTACTTTATAATTTTGTGCAAAAATAATTGTGCACAACATGATAATAAGCAAAAAGTTGAGTTTGTAAGCAAACAAAAGACTACATCTTGAGACTTCATTGTAGCAATAAATAATTTATAATTAATCGGTACCTGTATAATATGGTTTAAGGGTACTGAAAACGCGGAAGGAAATCTAAGATCTAGGTACAGGTTACGACACATTGTGGTTTTACGTGATCAGCAAAAAAAGTAGTAGGTAGAAGAATATAAAAATACCTTTTATCAGTGGTTTAATTTGAGAATTAACTACCTAAAACAATTTCACAACAGATTGTTAAATTTAGATAGGTAGGTTTACACGAGTATCTCAGCATTAAGTAAAAAACAATTAGTATACGGAAAACGTAGAATAATAATAACGACCTTCGCCATAATATGCGAAAAGGTTGCGAAACAAAAGTTAATTCTATTCCAGATTATCTTCTCAATGTTCGTCGATCTAATTGCGTCAGCGCCTACAACAAGAGCAAAAGGTCCTGGATTCAAATAACGAACGACGGATGCTGGTTACGGTTCAAAGGTAAGTCTGCTTGCGCAACAACTCATTTCAAGATTTTTATTTTTACAGCCAATGAAAAACAATTGTAGTTCCATAGAAACATATGCGATGAAAACTTTAAAATGAAAACAATGCTCAGATATTTCGTTTCATATTTTTTCGCTGGAGCATAGCCAAACCACGATATTATTAAATTAGGTAGAAAAGTGGCAAGAAAGCATACTGCCGAGTAATTTAGACAACTGTATTCACTTTCACACCTTAAAATATAGCTTAAACAATAATATTTTGAAAACAGAGGCTATATCATAATACGTGAATAAATAACACCTGGTTCTGGCCTAATGATAACAAATCATAGTTCAGGCTCTTCAGGCCCTCGCGTATCGGAACACTTTAATCCACACACACATTAATCTCGTGTACATCACAAGTAAATCACGCGGCTTGCTGTTCAATCCTATGGGAACGGCTGGCGACCGGGGTAATATATTCCCTAGCTGGCGTCCCTAACTTATTGATACCAGTAGCAACCAACAACCACTGATTGTATGAGACAAGGACGGATCGCCGGGCCGTGACTAGTATTTTGACTAGTAACACGAGTGTAATTAGCATACACGCTGCCTGAACAGAACGTTGTTTAGTTCGTGGTACACATTGCGAGTACAACTAGATACTGTTATTCTAATTAAACAACGTTTCTATTATATAGTGTACTAGCTGATCCGGAAAACGCTATTTTGCCATATAAATTATTTCTAGGGAATTTCTGATTAAAAAGAATCATTGAATAGAAGATGATTAGAAAGTTATCGCGGGTATGAAAAAAGATAGTAGCTTTAAAAAGGAGTATGGTACCTAACTGACATTCACAATTAAGAATTTTATATAACAGTTTATAAAATAAGTACCTAGACAACGAATTGGAAAACCTTACAAGTATTACGCGCCTTAACTAAATTGTGTGTTATTTAAACACTTGTTTGTAGTTGCTATTTTCGTAGTCGTATAGACAGCAGGTTTGTTTGTGAAACGAATCGGATTCACTGGACCATTTCTTTCACTTGGGGGAAATCGCAATGTTACAAACATTTCAATAAATGAACAAACATTACGATTTAGGTACTCCATTTGGCAATGTTGTCTGGCAACGTAGACGTATTTCTTCTGTTTTCTTCTTTTTTGAATGTTAAGGGTATATTTATAATATGAAATCCAAAAAGATTTAAGTTAAATGAAATCACAAGCCTCGTTTAATCAAGTGGATTGTAGATCATTAACTTAATATTTAGCATTAGTATCTGTTTTGTGTTTGATGAATGAAAAATAAGCGACTGTTTATTTCAAGCTATGATAAATAACAACTCAAGTAGCGGTAAATATAACTGTTTTCGGTAAGATATTCAAGAAACTAGTTCTATATTTATAAGGAGATATTGGTATATTGTAATACTACGACGAATAGGTATGACTCATTCATTGGTCATGCTTCGTCCTAGAACTTGAATAGGTTATTCTACATACGCTTCGCATTAGTATATAAATCGTAGGTCACATACGAAAACACTTCATTGAAACAGAACTACATATTATTAATACTGTAAGTATATCAAAAGATAAATAAACCCTGACCTCCGTGGTCGAGTGGCGTACGCACCGGTTTTAAGGGTGTCGCTAGCTCTGAGGTCCCGGGTTCGATCCCCGATACCCAATTGCTATAGCAACTTACTTTGGGTTCAGAACAATGTATGTGATGCTGTCCGCATTTATTTATTTACCGCAGGCAGGTAAAAGTGGTTTACTAATATATTTTTCATTACTCAATCAAAATACAAAAGCTTGAGTCTTCAGTAGCTACTATAAACCACGCCATCAACGTGTCTATTACGGTAATTACCTTTTCATTTATCTAGTCAGACCCGCAAACTACTGACCCATCTCATCAATTGTAACGTCAAAGCTTTGTTACTCTGCCAGTAACCAATAACCAGAATAACCTTGAATCATAGAAGACAAATAAATATACGAAGTACTTGATCAAATTACTGAACTACATACATTGCGACGCTCACAATTAAAACTTAGTCGAACAACAAGTACAAGTGTAATTAAAATTACTGGAGCTTGTTAATATTTCTTATTGTCTTTTGACAAGTTGTTTTCGTCTCCATGTTTCATCTTTGTGAAAACAAAGAGAACAAACTCTTTATATTTGGTATCAGATAACTTCAGGAGTGTTTATCACAATGGCAATTTCTCGACACACCATGTCGGCGTCTCAAAACGAGCTAGAATGATTCTGCTGTTATTGACAAAGCTAATATTTATTTTGTATATCGCGAACGACGGGCTAGACATAGTTAGGCATTGTCAAACAAGGTGTACAAATAAAAACTCGTATATTCGAATAAACAAGTGAACAATGTAATAGTTTAACAAAAAGTCTCTCCAGACTTAAAAAAAGAAGGTAAGAGCGGAGGTCGCTATTCGTAAATATCGATTCAGAATAATGGATGAGATTCCACGAATTTAGTTTACGCTAGACTGAGTGTTTTGAATGTAGCTAACTGTTAGTTTAACAAAGGATTGCTCGTCATATGTTCTAGGAACACGAATAAAAAGTTAAATGAATATTAATTGTTCTATTCTTTACTGTATTTTTTTACCGTTTATATCTGTTTCTTTTTTCGATATTTAATATCTCCCTTATTTGAAACTTTTCGCAGTTGTGACACAAACGAAAACTTTAAACTTTAATAAGATCAGCCTCACAACTATTAAGCAGGCAAACTCTTACTCTCATAAGATTAAAGCAGTTTGATCAAAGAGCTCCCGATCGTACCATCAAAACATCTCGTTTTAACGATCGTTAGGCAGGCTAGGCAAACGACGTGCACCGTTAAATCAACAACACACGTTTACGTCTATCGGCTATGTAGCACTTAACTCACTACATATTCACAATTTGTAGTTGAATTCACATCTCTTCGTGGTATTCAGAGCAGTGGATCAAATCTGTAAAAACTTTTAAGCTAGTATATAAAAACTATTCATAAAATTGTTAATTTCTATTGGATTAGAAACTATCATAAAAATATACGAATGAGGTTAACTGTTTATTTAACAACTTGAATCTGAGTTCCTCAACGTATTAGAAAGAAACCGAACACAGTATATAAGCCCAATCAACAAATTACCTACATACACACAATCAAATGATCAACGCACTTCATCTACTGCACGAGTCATACGTACAAACAATGTATTACATAGGTCCAAGTTTAATACAAACAAAACTGGTGCGATTAGAGTGTATAAAATAGAAATGAGATAAGACTTCACATTATCTACTTAACACTAACAATACCACGCATTCTCCTAACTACGCTTGCATAGAAAATCTTGTTGTACATCACAATATGGAGAAAAACCTGTTGTATCATGAAACAGTTAATGACATGAACAATAATGTATGTACACGTACTATCAGTTAACATAAGGCGAGATATTGCAATGTTATTTTCATATGAACATACATTATACATAGAACAGCATAAGACCTCTAGTTCTCCAAGCATCTGTGGTCTAAGCCTAGAAATCCGAATAGACAAACGTGAGGTATTAATTAGAACCTTGTCCCATTTGTCATTCGAGGTCGTATGTCCCTGTGACGGGTTAATTCGTCGTGTAGGGACTCGGAAGTCGGTGATACTACGGTATAATAACTATATAGGGCTGTAAGCCCACTGTGATGTAGAATGACTTTTGGAAGTAAGTAAGTTACAGCTAAATATAAAATACACACAATCGGAACTATAAACAATAAGCTAACGACAATTCTAAGATTTACGAGAGTATCAGGATTCTTTTGTTATTGATTCACATAAATGATAATTATATACTTTTTTTAAATGACCGACAGTCAACGAGCTTTAGTGAGACTTTTGTTTCAGGTGACAAACAAATATTAGTCGTTTATTTAAAACGTACAATACAATGAAAGAATGTCTTTACAAACAAATTTAAAATACCATCCGCACAAATTATGTGCTTCTTTTCGTATGGTTGATGTACAAGTAGGTATCAGGTATTAAAGCCGCTCCAGCACACCCTTAAGAATCTTCAAATGTGCTGAACGATGTTCAATTCCACCGATTTTATTTTACTTATTCATAGACACGAAAATTTTTGTGAACGTTAAGATACGAGCGTTTGTCTTGGTAGTCCAACGGTCATACTTCTAAACATTGCATTTTTAATGGTTGTACCTGGCTATAAATAAATACACAGCAAGAAGTATCAACATCTAAAGAAATAAAACCGTTCTCATTGATCAACAGTCTTGTCATTCACACTAATTAAATGCGATAAATATCAGTATAAGCTCCATTGATGACCATCTATTTATAGAAATGCAATCGAGACCGGTCGCATAGCAACGTTGACGTGAATGAACAGCCATTGTGTGGATGCACGGCAGTTAACCGTACGGCACTAAGTCGTCAGCCTTGGGCACACTGCTAGCTAACAAGATGTAAGAATGTTATTGAAGGAAGCTGCAGGAGGGTTTAATTTATTACCCTTTTGTATTATAAATGCTGTTGGTCGTTTATGATCGCACCTGTCTCTATATGGTATCTTGCAGGATGAGAAATGTTTTGTGAACGTGTAAATTGATAGCTTTATTGGTTCCTAAGTTATATCTTCACAATGTGAAATTTGTACTTAAAACAAAATATAAGTGATCAATTTTACTTCATACGCTTTCTAAAGCCACTAGTCGAAAATTATGGCGAACCACATAATTCCGGCAGGTCAAATGTCAAATCAGGGACCGTTCAGTATAAACCGCTCATAAATCTCGAAACGCAACCGAAATCGGCAGCCGTGTTTCACAAATGTAAGGTCTTTCAATCCGTCACTGATTTACGACCTTTTAATATTGGTAATGAATAAGGTCTCCCATCAATTGACCTACACTTGTGGAATTCAGTATCAAATTAAGACAAAAACATAAGAGTAGATGTCCCGTGCGAAAAATAAAATAGTTACAAAATCATCATTTGAATGCGAGGGTTACTACAGTATCCGGTGTTTTATTCGTTAGGTCAACGCTTCTATTGGACTTTAGCGGTTTCTTACAAACACATAAAACGAGTGTTAAACGTTCATCTCTTTCGATTTACAACCTAAACAGAGAGCTACGTAAAGCTACCTCGTGCTATTAACAGCGAACAGTAGTCGGTAATCACATCGTTAAGTCTATGGTTCGTCTGGATGGAAGTAACGGGCGAGTCACGCAAGAAACACGCTGATACCCTGCCATTGTTTCAGCTAGGCCTAGCTGTTTTTACGTGAAACCTATGTTAAAGATGCCTCTTTGTGTAATTGTAGGTCTGGTATTCGAAATATTTAATAGTAAAACCTGTTCCCAGGGTTTTTAACATACTTCGTGAGAATAAGCGTCAATTTATTTTAGGCCATAAAAATATTACTACCTATTGAATTTAAAATGGCACATCATTTTATTCTCTTCATGCACATTATAAATGCATACGTACAATATTATGTTTGTTCTTGAGACGATTGCAAATTTCCGATTTTGAAAGTTCATGGTCATAAGCGGACAAAGTGTGTGCGTCCACGTCGTCAAAGATAGCTCGTGCTATCAGAATTAATATAAATATTGATATTATTTAGACATTAATAATAATTGTAGTATGGACATAGCAATATGAAATTTTTACTTCATTTTTTCTATGGATGAACGTGTGAAAGCTGAGTTGAAGCAACGAGATATCAATATTTTTTTTCATTCCAATTTGCTATAACAGCAAATTGACCTATATTCTCAATAAATCAGAAATCATCACAATCACATTAAAACATTTTAAATCGATCTGTCAGACGCAGCACGCAGCCTTTAATTCTTATTGAAAATAATATTAAATCTGTCAGTCGCAATCGTCTGGTGGCTTAGTCAATATAAAAGGTTCTATGGTCTAGGTATTATGTTGAGCGTAAATTTTCACAGTCGTCATAAAGAATAATGGCGGCGTCACATAACCAAGTATGGGACGGGCCTAAAGCTCGGCACTCACGCTGATGAGGAGGAATAAACGTTCGCAGTAGGGTTACCACAGCGTAGATTAGCATTAATGACACAAACTATTTCGTAAATCTGCAATTTCATATATGTCGGACACCAAACTTTCGTAGCAATTTTTGGGAAATCTTTCTTTTTTGTATAAAAAAAAAATAAGATATGAAGAAGTCACAGTAATTTAAAACAATGTTCAGGGAAATGTATTCTTCTTACGTCATAAGGAAAAGTATTAAAAAATCCTGTAGTAATTACATTCAATACGTGCCTAAATAACGAAAGCCTCGACAAGAATTCTAAGAAATGACATGTAGATCGATGAGTGCCTTGATTTGTATATCGCAGCAAAAAAGGAAATGGAAAAAATCTGTTCTTCAGCGAGATATCGGGCCCACGTTATGTAATAACCGGTTTTGGTTGTGTTTTTTTTTTGTCGTGTTATTTATTTATTTGTAATAAAAAAGTATTTAGTTTTGTTTTTGTATTGAGTTTGATTTAGCCATTCGTCTATTTGTTTCATTCATTAATATAACTGGTTTTACGTAACAGCAATTATTCCTCCGAAATCCATTTTGGCTCTGAATACATTAGATCCATTTCCTATATTCACTTAACAAAATTAACCTGAAAGGATATTAATCTGCCAACAGCGGAGTTATGGCTACCCTACCCGGGTTCCTTATAAATAATTCCGTGTGACCGCGAACCTGGGCCGAGGGGACCTAATGAATAGTTTAGCTAGCTTTATCTGAATTAGTTACATTTACCTACAAATGTAACGACGTTCATCGTAAGCCTAATACAATACCTTGGGTTAATTATGTGGGAACATAATCAAGATTAATGGAGCACCTATCTTGCATGTTAACTAAGATACGCTCTCGGCATCGTAGAAGTTAGAAGGCGCAAGGAATAGATATTCCCTATTTTATTTACTGGTGCACAAAATTGATCTAAGGAATCTCGTGTAGCACTGTGATAGATAAAACTAATATCATTATTTATTTTTAGGCTGCTTTGATATAACATGATAAATACCTAATAACACAGACTATTAATTGAGATCGTCTCCCTTGATTTACTTTAGTTTACTACATTTTTTTCCAACAATGTTCTAATCGATACAATGTATCAAACTACTATCACGACTAATGTTATGGCTCCTCGTTAGATATGAGCCGTGCGTGGGTGTTTAGCCCACCGATATAACTATCACCAAACATAAATCATATGAACCCACGGCATTTCCGATATTCCAAGCAAATTCCAAAACTACCGCACAGATTTAACTATTTAGGTATGCTTGCGCAATTTCCATAAAACGTTTTACGTCAACTTTTGTTAGCCAATAGTTCTATTCCGATTCGGAAAACCATTCAAGAAAATTAAAAATAAAACTTTTCTATTTATGCGATTGTTGTTCGGAGCATAAACGAAATTAGGACGTCAGAACGGTGCTGGCCGTAGCTTTCAATATATTTCATCCGAGATTTACGAGAGTTGTAATATCGGTTACTAGTTCCTACTCTGCTCACGTACTGCACATAAAATCGCAAGTAACTCACACATGAGGACTTAGAATCCCCAATCTATGGAGTGGTACAACTGTAGAAACATATTTATTTTACCTTCAAAACGAGAGGCTACGCGATCGTCGCGACGTCTTGATCACAACAATTCTCTATATCCCTACATCCCCAACGCAACCCACTCTACCCCCTAGGCTCAAGTAATGCAATTAGGTCGATATTCCTACAAAAAGGGATTTCGAATTTGGAATACAAAGCTAACAGCAAATTTAACAATAATGGCATGTAACAGGCTTGTCGGAGAATTCTCTGAGCGACGTATTAAACGAAAACGATAGTACTTGTAGAACATCAAACGAACGTCTTTTAACTATGAGTCTTCTTGCGTAACATTTCTTTTACAAATTATATGGCGAAAACCTTATTATAACATGGTTAGATTGTACTAACAAGACTTGACAGTGTCATTAATTACCGTCAATGTCAAATTGTCTGTTCAATCTTGTTTCGTATGGAAAACCGTTGCCTTCACGGACGTTTATCAAATCGTGCCAGTCACCTTACTATTCAAATATTAAGTTTCCTAATAAATGTACGTCAACCAAACGTGGGTCTAGTTCGGGTTTTAACCGCTTTACACCGTTAAGGATTAAAGATTAATAGCTTTAATATGCTTTCAATAACAATACTGAATTGTGTTCTAATTCAAGGGCTGGTTTTAGCATCATCAGGTTTTACGAAGCTGTCAATAGTGCAAGTAAGCTCCAAGGATGGAAATAGAGGCTAATAACGTCACTTGTCGTTAAAAAAGTGTACTGTAAAGGGAGGTCCCACGAGATTTTAACCTAATTACTTATTTATTTATTTGATCATGTATTTCCACAAAAAATAGTAATAAAACACACATAACGAAAAATTTAAGTGTTATTTTTTATTATCTCTATAAAACAAAAAAATACAACGGTTTCCGATACTTTTGGATTCAATTACCCAATTAATCACCAATAAAAACAGACTACACATAAATGAATACAACGGCTCATCGCCAAAATGTAAAACGAATAAGATCTATACAAAAAATGTTTTAGAACGGTAATAACCAAATCAGTATTCAAAATGACATTAAAGGAAATCAAGTGATATTTGTTACCGCCTAAATCCAATGGCTTTTCGGTTTCAACTCGCAAATCTTCTTAGAGATCAAGCGCGTTACATCGGAAATGAACAAGGGTCTACTATTAACGAGATTACAATGTCGATTTATTGTTTGCTAATCAAGATTTCCTCTTGAAGTATCCGCAGGAATTTGCAAACGTATAATCGTTCGAAATGGGTTTTCTACTTAATGGGATTACTGTATGAGGTAATTTATGACCTTAGGTATCATAACATATTTCACAGATGTTGTATGATTACAGATGAGTCCATCGAATGATATAGAACTGAAATAGATACCCCTGTTGTTAATAATATGATTGCGTGACTCGACTACTTTCAGTCTAATTTATTTAATCACAGTAATGAGATGCTGTAATGTAACAAAACTGGTGTAAACATACATCCAACTACCAGTGCACCACAATAATTATCCAAGCAGTATTTTATTACTACATTTTGAAAATAAAGCAAATTAGGTTTTAAACTTAAACACAAATATGTTTAACGAATGAATATTGTTAAGTAAATATTAACGTTGCTTAGCAAAATTTTGATTTTCTCCCAAAATTTTGTCAAACACAACCTAAATATTAAACCTGTGTGTACAATTATAGTAAATCCTAATACACTAGAGATTTGAAATGTGTGCTCTAAAGATTAAAATGACCTATTCAACATTAAACTAACCTATAGCTACATTATTACGCAGAATTTGTGTTCGATAACAGACTACGAAGTACCGTCTACTAACCGATCTAAAGACATGTTAAAAACAAACAAAGCGTTCTTATTTATAACAAATAAGGCACGACAGTGATATATTAGTTCATCAAAACGGTTAATTTGATCATTATCGAGAGTGACTAGCTTGGAAGATGTGACCGAATTGCGCTCACGTACTTCACTATCTACAAAGTAATTAATTCAGTGCTCACATCTAAAGACAATCAGAAGTATGCCGAAGACGCCCGTATCGTCAGTTCATTCAAGAACCTATTTGGATTCCATTCGAGTTCCTCGTGTAAATATGTAGGAACAAACAACAAAGGGACATGAGTTTTATTATAATAGCAACAAAGGAAACGTTTATATAGATATAGCTATTTCATTCGCTCTCATTAGGTAGTCTCTTTAATGTCACGATGCTTATGTAGAATAGATTAGTAATCACAATTGCTCTACATAATTTAGTTGAATACATATACATGTCAAGACTAAGAGTAAGGATAAGATTAAGATCGAATTTCTATTTTGTCACGCTTATTACGTCACTGATTAAAGACAGGGTAGGTTTTTTGTGTCAAAGATCAGCTAAGTTACAATTAATTTACCACTGACAGACCTACTATCGCCAGAGGCTCGACGTAAATACAAAATGAACAAAGTAAAATAGAAAATTGTGCCTTAATAGAATACTAATCTCATTCGTGAATACAGCAGGCTTTGTTAGTAGAGCAAAGACAGTAAATTGTTACAGTTTGCTACTTCACGTAATGTAATTAGTCTCTTTTCTTTAAGAGAAACTTCAAATTGAAAGAATTCCTTTTGTATTTTTAAAACAATTTAAGGCGGCCTTGGCTCTACTAATACTTTTTCTAACTAAAGTCCGTCTTACAGTTGCGCATTTAATGCAATAACTACTAGCAACCACTTGTACCTAACTGATGCGGAAGAACACTTCATGGAAAAATCTAAATAAACAAACATATTTACAATAACATCCGCGGCTGAAGGAGGAAATTGTGAAACAACGTCTTATGCAAAACATACCAAACTAAAAATACTCATAGACAAACTTGGGCAACATCTGTAGATGTTTATCCGACAGCGTCTTGGTGGCTCTATTAAAAGCGAGCATTCAACACAAAATGAGGTCGTGCACAAAGAGATTGTTAGAGGTCCTCGGGAAATCACGAACGGCAAGGCGTATAAGCCGAGTTCTTAGGGAAAAAATGCAAGATTGCTGCGCGGTAGGGAGACTAAGTTAAACAGTGTATATCACAGGAATGGTTATAAAACCTACTTCAGTTAATGAGGTTCTCTTTATTAATACCATCTTGAGGCTAAATTACGGAGGTAAATTGCAAAGCCACAATTAAAAGAATTGAGAAGCAGCTTGTTTCGACTGGTAGGAAATCAGCGTTTTCTTTTCTAGACGACAGAGACGGACAGAGACAGAGATTTTCTTACGATTCTTACGCAATCCAAGAACAAAATAAAGCAAAGACTACTAGATACTACGCAAAGGCGTCAGATAAAGGACGTGCAAAAGTAGAGGGTGTTAAATGTGTCCTCTTTGTTGGTTTATAGCTTTTAGTGGAAGATATAACCACAATGCCAAGAGTAGAAAGAATCCTAGGCATTAGGACGGAGAATCAAGATTATGTTACACTAGGCAAAAAGGCTGCCAATAGTGAAAATTGTAAAAACCTTTAATGTAAACAAAAACGAAATAGTTTAAAGTCACGGAAACACAATTATTGTGTTAACGTACGTACTGAGTACGGAAATGCGGTAGCATTTTCAAATAATAGGTCAAATAACAAGTTTTGCTAATTACTTCGGTCACGGTTAAACAAATTGTAGATCATGATATAGCTAACCTTTAAAGATTAACCAAAAAGGCTAACTAGTTAATTATTTTCTACTAATTCATAACTTTCGTATGTGAAACCGTGCAATAGAAGTTTCATACCCCGCCAACCTAAGAGTAAGAGGCTTAAAAATAATTGGTTTAAATTTATTATTAAGCTAAAACTCTTATCAATGTGGTGTTAGCCACAGCTGGAGTTAAAAATATTTTTGCTGGTTTGCTGGTCTGTAAACTCTTACTTCCTGGTCAGTGTAAACAATATTTTAAAATATTGATATTCGTATTTATTACAAGAAAAATGTTTAAAAATATAGATGAGTGATCATTTGACAGCATAACAACCATCGAAAATTGTATGATTAACTTTATTGATTCAGCTGCCAATGCATTTTACAAAAATTGTGACAATTTGCATGAGTACTTATTTCACTTCGATTCGTGGCACCTTTCTTATTTTAATTTTACGCTTTTAGTAGCCATCTACGTCAGTCAAAGAAACATAATCGTTCACTTGTTTTTTTTACATTATTTTATGCACGACAATATGAAGCAACACAGATCAATAAAATAAATTTTGTTGAAAAGAGTTTGTATACCCCAGACACACAAAACCCGATACATGTTGATCATTCAAACATATAAATTAACGCAAAGTATATGTCAACAATAACCCTTTTTGGGAGCACTACCCGAGTATAAAATAAAGCAGTAACTTCCAAAATACAACCTCATGTATATATGCACAAGATTGTTTCGAAAAGCAAAGGTCCAATAACAAGTAGAATGAAGTCATTTTGGTGGTAACTATGAAGGTTTAGGTAGCCTAAGGACACGATCACAGCTCACAAGTGCGAACTCGACCCCTCGTGTCATGAACATGAGCATGTTAAGCTTAATTAGAGGGTTTAACCGGAATATTAGTCATGCGCAACACATTGCTAGTCCGTGTCTAACCCGGGATGTTGTTACATGGACACGTGTGGCAACATCCCGGCCTGACAGAATTTAAAACGTGCCAACGAAGCGTCGGACACAGATTGTCAGTAAAATGAAAGGGTAAAGGAATAACTTTATTTGCGGCCAAAGTTTTGATGGTTGTTAAAATAAATATTAAACATCAAACCTTTGATAGACATTTGCTGCGATTATAAACATGAAACTATTTTTTTAGTATTGGATGGAGTCAGTTTTCGGAATCTTAAAACAAAGAAGCTTCATATAAATCATATTATTAGTGCCGATCAGACGTAGTGGCCAATAACAACACGTAAAGTTACGACAAAAACTACATTTGGGTCAATCGATACGACCGACGACGAATCGCGTGTCGGATCGTACCACACGCACCGACACTTAACTATTCATTATGGAATCGATGATTGTCTATCATAAAAAGATGGGGAAGTCACCGGGAAAAAAGCGCCATCATAATTTACTAATTGAATCATTTTAAACAGTAATGATGTTGTAATACATGACCATGGAAGATAGTTCAGAGCAATGACCTTTTGGTGGACTTCCCCTGATTAAAACACCACAACGCATTCCGAACAAATGATTGCCATGACTAGAGCAAAATCGAATATGACTAAAACTAAATATACAAATAATTACATTATCTAACAAAGGGAAAGATGATCCAGTTGCATTGAAGCGATAAGTACTTGGTAGAATATTGATGAATCATTGGTATTTTGCGGAACAAGTCATATATCCGTATCGAACTCGATAATATTAGGAGCATTGCCTTGCCCTAAAAACGCCTAAGTGGCTTATTGTCTTAAATATAATTTAATAAAGTAATCCACCTTGGATCTAACTGCATATGAAATGTTAAGAATCAAGGTACATTTGAATCTATACGTCGATTATATACTTGATAAGAAATTGAAGGACAGGCCAGATTCGTTATCTATTTTAATGAAACAAAAATGGTTATCGCAAGCTCCCGCGGCCATGAAAATATCCTGATAACGCTCAAAACAAACATTTTAACAACAAATCAAACGATATTTTACAACACTACGGACGGGAGTTCATAAAGTTTTTATGTAACAAGATTGAAGAAGTTGGCATAAAAAAAACGTATAATAGCTTCGCAAATAGATCAATGACCTGGGGTTCTTTGCCTCAAGCGATATTGACACATCAGAAATAAAAATGTTGATAAGTAATCTGTAATGAATGAGGTAAAAACAGATAAAATATTGATAAAACGGGAAACAAATAAAAAACAGCCGTACAGTAACAGAAACCAGACAATACGCGAATAATGATTTCGTGGTATAAGATACAACACAGTCGACAACTAACATTGAAGGCCGAGACCGAATTTCGACATAAAATTACGCTAACATCGTTGTACATAACTAAACCAACAAATAAACTTTTACGTCATCTTTAACCCACGAAAACACATTTAATAGTAATACTTTTAAAGTTTTCGACGTAAGAAACTAATTTTGCGGCAAACTTACCAACACCGATTTGCATAATGCAGGTGGACTGCGCTTTATAGCTCCCATTTCATGTTTTATTTAGTGGATAAAATGCACAGACCATATAATGGACATGATATACAAAAAGTTTGTTCTGTAACACCTGGAGGTTGAATTGTTTCACTCTAGTGACACTTTCGGAGCACAAAGTTTAAGGAGCAAATTAAAAATACTTATTTGTAGCGAATTTGAATTGGTATTTTAAGACCAGTCAGAGTCATGACATGCTTGATATAAGAAACTACATACAACAATATCGTATGAACATTACAAGAATAGCAGGATGGACGCGATAGAATATTAAGTGAAAATAAATGATTCATATTATCCAACAGTAAGATTAATACTCAACAAATGACGCATTAAACAATGTTAACAATAATATAAACACAAGCACATTTCATTTAAATTCCAATGTCATGGAAAACGGGCTCGCCCCGAATGCAAGATGGAATTGAAAACGCTGAGGCCAAAAATAGTCGTGCAAAATACAGGAGGGAGACGTAAACGGCTTTCAAAAGAATTGAGCACAAAACTATCTGAGACTTGCGGAGTTTCAAATGGGACATGCATTGTGGAAACTGACGGTGTATCCCAGCTTTACGGAGTGGCGCGGAACGGTGGAACTGTAACGGTTACGGACACCATCTGGGAAATGGGAGATACACTTCATATGGACGCTGCTGAATATTCTTGTTGTATTGTAGTTTCACGTGCATCAAATATGCTAACAGCGTGTACGGTCCTTCAATAATATAAGAGTTTTCCAGCTTTGTAGTAGGAAATATATTCTGGATATTTTCACACCGATTTTATGAATTGATGTTTGCTTCAATGCGATATTACTTCTGAATTTATGTGAACCCTTTTTGATACATTATTTGAATCTGTTTCCTATCGATAGCGTTAGCATTTCGCATATCGATGTGCGCTTTCATATTACAGCACAGTAAATTAAAATAGCTCTAGGAAACTTATCGTTCATTCAAAGATAAATCATTTGGATGCCTTCAAAAGCCGCTTTACAGAACAAACTAATATAATAAGTGCAATAAGTTAACTTTAAGCTATCGTGTGGCATGTGGCAATGAAATGCAAATTTAGCCTTACAGAGTTGAAATACCGTTCTGCAGTAACTGTAAGAGAATTTAAATTTCAAGAACCTAACGTTGACTAAACCCTAAAGTTTTTTTTTTATTTACGTCAAAGACTACTTAAATACACTACACTTGTGTTAGTGTTCAATGTAAATAATATGCAAGGTACTAAAATATTGTGTCACAATCTTTCACTCGAAACAGTCTAAAGTGGATACAAAATAAATACCCCGACAACACATTAAGTAATAATATATCCCACCAAAAACATTAAATGTAAAAAAATGCCAAGTCTCTCGATGCAGTCTTTCCATCGTAAAAAGTTTTGAGATCTCATAGAAGCCAAGTCCTATTCAAAATATTTTGTAGTTATAAATCAACATTTAGTAATTGTATCAATAGTTTTCTTTATATTATAATTATAGTGACTTGGCAATGAGCACAAGAAGAAACAAATAAAACGGCATATTTGTAGGAGTTGAAAGTTACACACACCGCATGCGTAAACATTAATATCACAAAATTAATTTTCTTTTGGTTTATCCGTGTCGTCCCAACCGAATTTCGGCAACGGCAGTCAGTCTTAGTGTACTCTCGATTCATTTACTTTCATAAAGCGATGGCCCGTAAGGTATTCTTAATTATTGTATTGGAGCATGTAGTCGGTAGTGACCATCATGATTCACACATAACAAATAATCTGATCACTGGTCTCGTCAGTAACATTTGCACATAATTCCAGGCATCAAGCAGCTTTTAATTTGTGCTCATTGCCAAGTCACTATAATTATAATATAAAGAAAACTATTGATACAATTACTAAATGTTGATTTATAACTACAAAATATTTTGAATAGGACTTGGCTTCTATGAGATCTCAAAACTTTTTACGATGGAAAGACTGCATCGAGAGACTTGGCATTTTTTTACATTTAATGTTTTTGGTGGGATCTCATTTATTTTTTGTAAGTGTATTTCTTTCTTTTTTTTTAGGTGTCATAATTTCTAGGACTTCAGCTACTGCTTTGCTTAGAACCCATTCTCTATCTCTATCTCTTTTGTTTCTTCTCTGAGACTTCGTTACTTCTAATGTAAACAAGCTTAAACTTATATATATATGCATATATATATCTACTAACTTACAAACTATAGCTAAACTAAACTAAATAACACGTAAAGTTCTCCGAATATCAATTATCACTACAATATTTTTTAGTTTCGAAATGGTTTTTCATAGACAGGTGGCGCTATCAAATGAAAATTATCGAATTATTCTGAAGTACTACTTAGACTGCGCTTTGTAACGAAACCATAGCGCGATTCAGACACGTACAACGCCATCTATCGAGCGCGCATACAATATTTATCGCAATACAATGGAGTTTTAGCTTTATTAATTTAATGAATTATGAATTTTATGTATTAATTTGTATTAATGATAGTCTGTGTATTACATTTATATTATTCTTTTCTATTCTATGTATGTATTCATCCAATTGAATAGGTACTTAAACAACGAACAAAGTTAACAATGCAGTCAAAATCCATACATAATGTTCTTGCCAAACCGCAAATATAAAATTGTTTTCTATGGCATATAATTTTTTAATGTTTTTATAATTTTTCCTTTATATGTGGCTAAGGACCTATCTTGGTGCAAAATTTGAAGTTTCTAAGTCTGCTAGAAGTACCTTAGATTTTTGATGATCTGTCAGTGAGTCAGTGAGTGACAAAATGGTGTAACTTTGATCGACCGTAACTCCTAAACCATTAATTCAATTGGCATGTAATTTCGAACTTAAGCTTGTTCTAATGCCTACTATTATTCCCCGAAAAGCTAAACTCCTAGCTTTGTCCACGTCGAAGATACAGGGGGGGCGAAACAGCCGCGAATCGCTTCGAGAAAAGATGGTACGGCCGTGCCCGTTTTGCTCGAGACTTGGCAGGGGCACTGCCGTGCCCTCAGATTGACGACAAAATGACACCTATACATACAAGAGATTCTACGAAACCAATAAATACTTGTTACAAGCCACTAATACCTCGAGTGCTTTCCAAGACACGTAGATACAACATTAGCCGAGGAAATTTCACACCACACCCATGAGTCAACAGACTAACCGACGATTTATATATTCATTAGCAATCAAAATTCATGAATCAACTCACAATTGAGTACTAATGTATATTTCCGCCAACTTTCCGGATATATGACGAGGCCGATAACCATTTATTGCGTCGAATATTAAGATATAACTTATTATTACAATAATTAGTTAGCTCTACTACAATTTCCTACCCCTAATGTTTGATAGCATCTTTGTATTCAGGCCACAAAGGATTGAATGCCTAGTTTTGCTATTAACTTCCGTATACATATTATTGTATGATTTGTATGAGCGTTTGTAAAATATGAAGACCCAGATTCGACAAACAATAGGTATCTTATGCTTGGTCAGCTTAGGCTATTGTGTTGGAAACAATGTGACCTAGTTCTAATACCTGCCAAATGCTTTGAAACTTGAACAGTATTTTTGCAAAAGCATATTTATCAATGGGTAAACCGCGTGGAGCATGGGCCGAGTCATGTGTTCAGAAGGCGGTGAAGGACGGAAAATAATGGCGGAAGTCCGTCGACTTTATTCAGCACTTAGTGGTAAATGGGGGTTAAATTAATGATGATATGGAGACTGAACAAGGTCTTGTATAAATCTTATTTGGAGTTATCGAAACGTGTTTGGTATTATTATAGTAACACGATCAATAAAAATATATTTATTGATCTGCGTTGTGTTTGTTGATTGTGGTGTAAATATTATGTTTTATCAAACATGAATGTTATATTATTAGAATTCTTGGACTTTGCGTAGGCACTGCGATGTTAAAGTATATAAATAAATATTTTAACTCGTATACATATATAAGTAGTCTCTTAATACCAGACATCGCACAGTGTATGGTGCGGGTGAAACATGGTGTCAAATACGAAACGAAAACAAACATCAAAATTAAAGATCACTGACGTAATTCAAAGTAAAATCTAGAAAGCCGAATCCCCAAGGTTAGATAGGCGCTAATAAATTAACATTCGAGGCAACAAAACCGCGATAAACTTGGCCCAGTCGTTTCAAGAAATATTTTTGTCTGAATCATTTTTCATAATGAATTACCTTAACTGCTCAACTTGTAATTTAAATAGCAGAAAGGCATTTAATTATATTTTTATTTGTTTTTGTAACAATGACCACAGTTAAAGTGTCTTATAACAGCTACTTTAACAGTTTACTTTCGGGGTAGGTACATAAAGTATTATGTCCTAGGCCAATCAAACTTACGTAACTGCATCATTCCGCTTGCTTATGTTTTTTAAACTTTACCAATTATCGTCAAAAATAATGTTTAAGAACAAGTAATATAACTTTAATAGCATGTTTCCGTGAATTTTCAAATTAGTTATTTTTTATGCGCAAGCGCCACTTGTGTAACAACTGGCAGTGGTAACGCGCGAATCAGAGCATCTCGCTCCAACACAGGTATGCAGGTAGGTACTTAATGTAACCACAAATTTGGCAACGCAATTCTATTACGATTTGATCGTAATTTTTTGGATTTTTATACGTAACATCATTAAAGTACATCACTGTTTATTTTTAGACGTGCCGCTTATTAAAATATTCTTGGCGATTTAACCTCCTCTTTAATTATTTCCTTATTCGAAATCAGTAACATTCTGTATAAAATCTGTAATTTACAAAGAGAAAACATTGAAATAACAGGTAGAGCGTGCGACCTCACAACAATCTTCCTATTCGCTAAACTCGCGTTCTTCCATGTAGGGCAAGGATGATCGGTAAGGTCACTACGGAAATATTCAAAACAACACGAAGCTAGCAATATAATTAAACGATCAAGTCACACTCTTCGAACAATGCTTAGAGCTCCTGGAAGCTACCTACATAAAGATTTGTAAGGAAGTAATCAACCGTGCGTTCTAAACAATATCATTTCCGTTCGTAAATACGAATAAAGTTAGAGTATTAAGACGGCTAATCCATCTTACTTCGTCCTTTAGGAGTTTTGTGGTCGTTAATACGAAGCCTTAAAAAAGGAACAATAACAATTACAGCCGAGTTTCTTTTCACCTTCTTACAAACAAAAGCATTATTCTGTGCGATTTTGTTGCTTTTTCTTTATGAAGAAAGTTTAAATACACCAATAAAAGAGAGGAACCTTGTTGGTTCTTTTATTAGACTGGTGTGATTATTCTGCTTAAATTTAATTTCGTAATTTATCTATGTACCTTTCTTTGTCGTGTGCCGATTGCGGGTACTGCAATACGGTCTGCTGACTCTCCATTTCCACCACACATTGTGTACCCAGTTCGAGTTCTGAAAAAAGAAACAAAGTTAATATTCAAATTATTATCGATCACAATAACTAGAAATATAAAGGTTGTGTCGTAAATATTGATGACTACCCGTTGGAAAGTGACGAGTCATAACGTATATTATGACCTATTGAGTTCTTTAACCTCTTGACCTAATAAACGGAAACGTTTCGTAGTTAATCGATTAAAATTTGTAGAAATCATAATCACGTAAGTCATTTAACAGGCATAAACTTTCAATGTACAATTAATGAGTTCGATATCAGCAGTCCTTTCGTAACTTGTATTTGAAAAGCAATAAGCTAGCCACAGCCACTATCCGACTTGTAATATGAAATTTTTACCTGCGCAAGCCTTTATTAATTAAGTTGATACACCACAAAGGTACAACTAATCTAGAATACAGCTTCATTATCGTAAACCGTCATTAGTAGTAAAAGTCACAAATCGTACTCAAGATAACTGAATGGAATCGAACCAGCTAGTGTTATGTACAAGGAAGCGTGGGGACCGGAATCCTAATCGCCTTTAATTATTTCACGTTAGGTTAATGTCAGCTAACTCTCTGGAAACTGTAATGAGTGTTTACTATTCTGTCGATACGACAATCAATGATTATCTTATTGGTAACGTTACGTGACACCTGAGGATGTAAGTCCGTAACATTTCTTGTTTTTTCGATAACAATTGATTTTTATTTTCTACGCAGGCATTATTGTTATATAAAAAAGAATCAACCTATTTACTGTAACGTAAAACAAACAGTTTTCCAATAAAATGGCTTTCATATTTCTTTTGCTTTTTTTATCTGAACCATTTATTTCCACTGTGATTAACTTTACACTTGGAAGATTCTTAGAAACAAAAGATACCACTTTTTATGATTTATCAAGCATCTTTTTCCTCGTATTTTTAACCTGTGGCAGTGTTTCATAATCAGACTGTGTCTACTGGATAAGGATTACGAATATACATTATTGGTTTTACGTTCGGGAATATTTTGATACCATTTCACAAATTCAACTAGCAAATAAATACACTAGAACCAGCGGTGAGTCAAAGCACGGCCTGGGGTGTACGTCCGTGGCGATGCTCTTTCAAATCCGGTTACGCTAGCTAGACTATTTTATGAGCCCTAGGCTTACGTAAAGTAATCTAGTATTTCCTAGGCTAGACGTTAACAGAGACTCGTTTTTAACACAAACTTACAACTAGTAACTAAAAGTTAGTGGAAATATTTTTAACTTTGCCTTGATAATGCGTTTAAATCATTCAATATTATTTCGCTATCTTAAATGGATTTAATTCTTATACCGATTTAGTGTCTCATTTAAATGTCAAGGATGATCATAATCTTAATAATATTTCATGTTCTAACCAAAATTTTAAATAAAAATAGTATCATATGATACAAACACCTGCACAAATAAATGTATTCACTTGATTCTGGTCGGAAGTGTACAAAACATGATTGTTTAGTTTCACTTTACAATTGTATTGTTTAAATCAATTTGAGCTATCCAGCAGCAATAAAATTGTGTATCGATAAGAAACGATTCACGTTTAATACTCGATCGACCTGCTGCGGATAGCAAATCTTACAGTAAAAGAAGAAAATTGTGCTCTCCGGGGCGCAGCGGCTGTTGCAATAAATAATTAGGTCTAGAATCGAATTGACAAATTACGTAAAGACGTTTCGCTGAAAGTAGAGCAACGGCAATCACAACGAGAACTTCCACGAGTTTATTTACCATGACGAATGCAAGTGAGCGTGCATTCTTGTACTAAAATGATCTCGCGTCTTACTCAATCATTTACTAATAAAGTAATTCAAACGTCTTTGTCAAGGTTAAACGAAACGGATTGAATACATATACAGTTAGTTGTTCGGTCTTTGCTGATCTCCGTTTGATAGTATTGTGAACTGAGTGGAAAATAGCGGAATATTAGGTACATAACGTATAGCTACTGGGTATGTTCTTTCAATAGAAACATAATTTATAGCATATTCAAGCCATATCTGTATCAATAAGGTATAATTTGAAAGCAGCCTTAAAAGCGATAATACCGTAATATTCTGATAAACCTATTACAGAAAACCAATGATTATGTTAATTAAGAAACCTTATTTAATACCTCAGTCATTGCCTTGCATAGCAACGATCAATTAATTTATGACACGATCGGATTAATAACAACTTTGGAATTTAGCAGTCTTGATACAAATGAACGAAACGAAATAAATGCTCTCGAAACTTTCGTACATACACGTCCATTAAGTTCGATAATACGAGCTTTACGTTGTATATGTCAATGAATGTCAATGAAGTAAGGAATATTAGAAATTCAATGGCATTTACGCTAAGGCACATGATAAATATGTAGGTCATCCAGCTGCTGTTTTCACAGTGTCGTTATGTTGATCCAGTCCATCCATTTCCATTGTACATCCGTAGCAGAAGTATAGGGCCGAATAAATTTTGCTTCATTCGTACCAATCCGTTTTCCGATAGCGAAATAGTGACAAATGCCTTACCTTCACAAAAAAGTGATGTTAAATGTTTTAAAAGGTCATAAAAGGTCGGAGGCAATGTGTTTTTGTTACGTTATTTTAAGGCTGCGTTTAAACTAGAGATGTGTGAGTAAAGTGCCATGATAGGATGTCTAACTATGCTGTTAAAAATGTGTGGGGCTTTTCGTAAAAGCAGGGAGCGAGGAAAATGCGTTGTACGAGTGCGATGCGAAGGTGCGTTGCGGCAAACCCCGTCGCACACTCTGTTTGTTTTACATGCGCAAAAATCTAGTTTCGGTAAGCCGTTTCACCAGAACTGTCCCGCGGCGACGTAAATGTAGCAATTCTATAGGTTACAAACACATCCCTCGCTACGCAACCCCGCACATCTTTGGCCGAAATGCAGCCTTTTACTTGGTTACTTATTGTGCATAAATGGAGGTATGTACTTTATTGTAAAATAACATGGACATAATGTAAGATAGAAATGTCTCTGCACGACGTAGTAGTCGTTTTAGTAGCACTTTACCATAAATAAATTAGCAGGTAAAGCCGTTTAACGAAGGTTGACGTCCATGCGGTCCATGAGCCAAACATATAAAACCTTTTTAGCAATTCTTTTTGAAAATCGAAATTACGTTTACATCTTAAGACGGCTTTTAATACGTATTTTAATTAGTTTTTATTTTAATTCCTCTGATATTAATAATAATAGCAAACATTACTTTTGTGTTATTATTTTAAAATGGTGAGTAAAACAAACTTGTTTACTTCTATAGTGACATTTGTTACATTGTAAAGAGTACATAGTCACTGCATAGTTTGTGACAAATTACTGGTCAATAATGGCAATGCCATAACTGCAAAACATAATGTTCATAATTAAAATAATTGTGTGCATGATTTAGTACAAGGCCAACTGTACTTAATACAGATTAATGGTACAAAGTTGATTTTGTAGTCTATTAGATGATGTCACAAAATACTGTATCATAAAAGTTTGCAACAAAGTCCTCACATATAAACATACAGTTATATATTTACAATACTGAGGAAAATTTAGTACATACATACAATATATTACTCAATGAACTAAGTCATCTATTCTCCATCTGTTTAAGTCGGTTTATACATATAAAAACATTCATTTATAGAATTTAAAATAAGCTCCTAATGGTAAAGAATATAAGGTCTTTACGCCTACTTAATACTCTACAGTGGTAGATCCAAAGGTTATGAAACCCTAAGATTACCTAAACAAAGAATCCTTTCTGTTTGATTAGCATGGTGTTCCTAACATATTGTAGCAACAACGAAAATAATGAATGATTCATTAATACATCGGCAAGGCTATACTTATTTTGAAATATGAGTAACTTGTAGATAGTTCATTTTTCTTGAATGTGAGCGGTATTATGAGTGATGTAATTTGTGGCATATCAGAAATTAATGATAAAATATCTTTAGTTGCATTGTAATTTTGATAATACTAATACACCACATATATTTTTAAGTTATGCTACTGTCGAGCCCATCATGCTTTCTTGGTGAACAGTTTAGTAGAAGGTAGAAGTTCTATAAACAATATCTAATACCATATAGGAACAAAATGTTATCTTAACCAATATTTTTTTTTTTTTTTAATCCCTGTTTAACTAAAAATATTTCTGTATGAAAATGAATAAACCATAATAATATACTGAGAGGATTTCTTAAATAACTTATTTTAAAGTTTGGCACGGGTCTACTCATATAAAATGCCTTTCAGTGATAGTGAAACATCAAAACAAGTTACTACAAGAAACAGTAAAATACAGTACATTAAATAATTAAAAAATCTATTTGGTTTGGTAGGCCAAAACCTAAAACCAATATGTAAATAAAAAATATATTTTCATAAAGAAATTCAATTCTACTTTTACTTAACACTTATACCTTTCTTTACCAATGTTCTTACATCTAACATTTGCTACATAAGCATCACTACTTATATTGGTTACATAAAATTGAGTTACGAAATTGCTTACTGCAAGACAAAGGTTATTTTATGTAGTTGTAAATAAACAAAGTTAACACAAGTCACTAATTATAAATAGCTTATTAAAGCAAGACGAAGGTAACGTACAGCAATTAGCTAAAAAATACTAATTACAAATACAGCAGAATAAACACAAACGACAGCAATATCAAACGCAAATTACAAACTACAGAATTCGAACATAAATCTCATCACAGTACAGTAATCAATTGTATTGAATAGAAACACGTAGAACAAGCATAATTTTATCTTGTATATTTAATACTCAACGTACACAGATAAACTGAAGCAGCGTAGTCACCTGAGTGATAGCGATTTCTTTATTTATTAGCAAAATGAAACCAGCTTACCTCGCCTGTTAAAAGGACGAACCCGAACGGCTACTTTAATCTTATCCGTGGCCATTATCACACTCAAATTACACAAATACAATTAAAACACAACACTTCGCACACAAATGTTTAATAAATTATTGCACATATTCACCCATATTCTAAAACAACAAAATTCATTATTTCACGTTACGATCACGACGTTCCCGGATTGACACTGTCCGCCATGTTGTTTTTACTTAAGCTAGTGCTTGACGTGACATGACGGTAAGCAAGACGATTACCGAACGTTATATCGATTTCGTGTTCTAGTGATGCGATACAATTTTTTTATTAATAATCGAGAACGTTTTCAATTGGTAATCAATAAGTTTATTTACATTTTAATATACTGACAAGGATTAGGGGTGATCAATACGGGTTCTTCGAGCAAAATTACTTTTTCCTAAATAAACACTTTATAACTCAAATTCATAATTTTATCAGTGTTCATGGGAATTTTAGTAACTTAAACAGGTTGTAGTTATGCGTGATTAATTTTAAGATCTTAATAATTCTACAACAAAGATCTTTTAAATATAAGTTTTGAGTTGATACAAGTCATGAGTAGGGAAACGTAATTTTCAATGTCAATTGTCACCCAGCCGGCTACAAACGTGACATTTGGTTTGTCATTTTGACAGTTGAAGGAAAACATGACGAGTCTTTTTCAATTTCACAAGAATTTATAAACACATAAACTGTAAACAAGAAATTTCACAAATACAAAAAGATTACTAAGAAGTACTTAGTACATTTGTGCGCATATTAAGCGAACATTGAGTAGTCCAAAAGCGCAATGTCTGACGCACTATTTGGATGGGACTTAACTTTCAAAACGGTCGAAAAAGATATAAAACGGAAATCTGATGTTATTATTGCATTTATTCATTGGAATCTATCTAAGAGAGGTTTTAGAAGTATTGGCATAGGAGATGAGGTAAGATGTTTGACACACATTTCCCATAATTTTGTTGTTTAAAACTTTCCTAAAATGTTAACGTGGGTACTTTTTTGCACAAGAAATTATATATTTAGTAATATTAAGTTCATAGTTGTAAATTAATTTTGTGCTTCGCTCATTATAGTCATTATATCCTAATGTTATTCATGGTTTTAGCTATAGTTGTTTCAAAACTGTCAACTGCAAATTACGGAAATAGTATCAGTTGCTATAAATAAAGAATTATGAAACATGATTTCAGAGGACATTATCTGGTGATGAAGAAAAGAGTGAGCTGCTGCCAACTGGCTGGAATGACAAGGACAATTATGCCTTGAGATATCTTCTTGAAAATAAACTGTTTATACTGCACGGACTGAACACTGATGGCAACCTCATTGTCAATCTGATGGTAAGAGAGTCATTGTATAATTATTCATCATGTATTAATAGAAAAAGAAATGCTTTGTGCATAATCACACACTTCAACTATTGTCAATTAAAGTACAATACCTATAATTATCTTGAAATACTGCTCTTATAACAAAAATAAAATTTGTGATGTCTTTTGTAAGTATGTTCAGTCCCTAGCTGTAATAAATTGTTTTGCATCTAAAAATACTTGTAACGCAAAACTCTTTTGAAAATCTATGCTTGTGAATATAGATTTTTTATAGGTGAAAGCAGTTTTTATTACATTTAACAACTCTTTGTTTCAATTTCTTATCTGGAGTAGAAGTTGACACTGTCAAGTTTATGCACATGATATTTCCAAATTAACTTTATTTATAAAATAATGTTATCAATACAATAACATACTTATTACTAACTACATTGTGCACACAGTTCATTCAGCCAATACCAACAAACAAATATGTCCTAGGTACAATATTACTAAACTTTACAAAACTATGTTTCCAGAGATCAGAAGACTTGGTGGTATCGAATATAGCTGTGAAGATAGATGACACGGTGAAGGAGTTGTGTGGGCCTATTGACAAGATGATGCCGAACCACAGGGAGTTAATATACAATGTGAGGAGAGACCTCATTGATACGGTCACAGAGAGGCCTACAACTACCACTGAGACCCAGACTTCTAGAAGTGAGTACATGAGATATTATTATACAATAAATAAATACTATTATTTGTATGTAAGGTAGTAAAGGTATTGAAGTATCGCACAATGACCCAACTGAGTGCATTAACCAATGGAGAATTCATCAAGTAACCAAGTTTAACGGCCATTTTGCTTGAAGTATTTTACTAGCACAGAAAACAAAATGTTATCCATAACATAGTCATATTTAAGCAATAGGTTAATATATCAATGGAAAATAACATCAACCTGTTTGTATTCATAGTCTAAGGTCTTAGGTCAAAGGTTAAAGGTCTTAGGTCTAAATAACAAGAATGAATGAAATTGTACTATCGTTTTATACTTTTGTTATGAGAAGATTAAGTAAATAAGAATGCGAAATTGTAAGTGGTCATCTCCGCACCTACTAAATCAATAAAAAAAAATATCCATAGATTTAACCATATTGTTTGTGTCTTGTTATAATTAAACTTCACAATAAATTAATCTTTCATTGGCAGCGCTGATATAACTGTGTATTATAAATAAATAAAATACTTCCTTATGTTTCAAGTTTAATGAGTCAGCTAAGGAAAATGAGTTGAATTGCAAAAAAGGAATATGTATATTCTTTAGAGTTTGAATATGTATGTTCTTTGTTTAGAAATCAGTTCTGAAGTTAAAGCTTAACATGAGGCTGTGTTTAAGTAATTTTATTTGGGTTGGGGTGCTAATTACTGCATGCATTGGTAAGCTCTTTCTTGTTTTGTTTGAATCGCGGTTTTTGAAGCACGAATTGTAACAATCAATGAAATTGTACAGTGTGGTATCACTTTTTTATCGTCGTATCCAACTCCATGCAATGACGTTTTGGAACGGCGCAGCTATAGTCATTCGATCTATAATTTAATGTTTCGCAGGTTTGATATAATAAAGTGGTTTGGAATTTTGAAGTATTTTTATAGCTTTCTACTGGCATGTTGGATGATTGTCATATTGTGCAAGGTCAATAGGTCAAAGTGCATGTATCTCGGAAATTTATAAAATATTAATGTTTTTCTTAGACATTTTGATAACAATGAACAGGATTTTGATTAGATTTTTACTTATATATATTAAAAATCTACTTCATATATTTTGAAGCTTATTTGTACACTATACAAAAGATTTGACTAGACTATCCTAGCAAGAAAAATACCTGTGCATTATTTTATTTCTATTATCATATAAATTCTGGTTTAACGTTACAAACCTCTAATTTCAGGTGAATCAACAACAAGGAGGCCGCCAGAAGACCCGCTGAGGGTGCCACCGCGACCGATGCCAGGAGTTAACCCTGACACCCCAGACCTATGGTACCTTTAAGTAAAGGCCTTATGTGAAATTGGCTTCTTTTTTTATATACTTAATTTTCCACTGTCAACTCAAGCAGTACTTAAGAGAAGGCAAAACAGTCAAAGTCTTTTCCAAGGGTAAAAATTGTGCTTTTAGTGTAAAAGTTGTGTACTGTATCAAAGACTAGGTATGTAGCACTAATATGACGCTAGTGGGACGATCTGGGTCTGTTCCATATAGAGTGCATGAATAGCGAATCGTCTAACAAATAGGTTTTAGCTTTAGCGAACACCAGTAACCGCTTAGACTACTATTATCTCTTATGTTTCCTAGGGGAATGCCACCACCGCGCCTGCCAAACATCGGCAGCTCCGACCTGGACCCGTTCGCGCCCGGCGGCGGCGGCATGCTGTTCAATCCGTTCGAACCGCGCAGGGATCTCGAGAACCCTGGCCTCGGAATACCAGGAGGACTACCGAGGTATAAAAATGCTGCCTTTATTAGATCTATATTATAGGTCAACAATTAAAAACGCACTGTGGGCGGTGTGTTGTTTCTTTGATCCTCTCATATGACGAGCAGGACAGGAGCTTGGTTTCTTTGTGCATGTGACTTATGTGACTTAAATTTACTTATTCTTGTGAAACTCTTCTTCTGTGGAGGAAAAAGGCTTCGTTGTGGACGGTACTGTGAGCGGATTTGCTAATACTATGAAAAGACGATTGTTATTTATGATAAGAACTTTAAAAATCGACCTATGTAGTTTAAGATAATTTAAAAATAAGGTGAAAGAGACGTTTATTGAAATAAGAAGAATATCAAACTGATTGCAAAATAAACCAGCCAAACGTATGTCGTATTAATTGAGTTCATGATACTACCTCCGTAGTAACAAACCTTTTATAATTGTTATAGGGGTGCAGTTCCCCCAGGAGCCCGGTTCGACCCGTTCGGTCCTCCCGGCGGGCCCATGCCGGGGCGCCGGCCCGCGCCGCCCGATGCCGACCACCTGCCGCCCCCGGGCTTCAACGACAACATGTTCTTGTAACATGGAGTCCTACCCTAATTAATATCCTACATTTGTTCACATCAATATGAATAAAGTTAATTTGGAAATATAACCTGATTTATTTTTTACGAGCTTACATCAAACTGCAATGTACTAAATGAAAAGAGTTCAGGTGCATGAAAGTTACTTCAGTAATATGTTAAAATATCATATCGAATAAAAGAAGTAGCTGTCCTTAAAAAGCACATATTCGTAAAAATAGTACCTACACTGTAAAGTATACGCCATGTTATCATTTAACCTTAACGTTCTAACAATAGTCAAGAAATTAATCTTTAGGTACTGTAAGTACCGTGAAGATTACATTAACCTAGCCTGCCCATTATAAGTATTGATCGACTTAATCTAAACATTTCCAATGTCATCGCTCAGATTAGTAGCGCAAGGTAGCAGTGCGGTGCTGCTATAAGGAAACACCGATGGCTATGGACTTGTATACCTACCTAACTATCAACCGATTAGGTTGCCGCTAAGTATTCGTTTTCCTTCATCTTTGACTATTCATGTTTAAGGAAAATTTAACATCGTGCTTCATGCTTTAACAAATTGACGATAATAATATTGCCTTAAGATTGTAGATTTTGAATCGGAAGTTACAGAAAGTGTTGTAGGTATTTGTGGCGTGCATAAATGTATGAATAGGAAGGAAGTTCGACAAAATATCAAATCTGCATCCTTTACCCATTATTGCTTTTGCTTTCTAATTTCCCGCAAAATCAATACCATTGCCACACCTTCCACATAGTAGTTTTTGTTGTATGGTAAATTTACAATTTATTTCTGAATAGTAGTTTCTGCAGAAAGTGTGTGGAAAAAGAATTACTCCTAAAGTCATTTAGGTTTTACGATTAATCATAATAATTTTTGATGACATAGTAGCATAATAAAATGTTAAAATATCTAAAAATAAACTATATAAACATGGAAATAAAATTCTGCATACAAAGGTTCACGCTTTATCTCTATATTACAATGTTGGAATAATGTCCCCATGATGACATAATATACAAAAGATTATTTTCCATTTTATATTCTTGCTTTGGTCAAAATATTTAATTCAATTCGTTGGTAGAATAAATCGAATAAAAATGATATGGCAATCTATTTAGAAATATGCTATCTGGCAGCACTAATAGTCAGTCTAGCAAGTTATTTGTGCGGTGCACACGTTTTTCGCGTGTGTAGTGTATTTCCTTGGCTGCTCACGGCTGCAACCGTTCAATTCCTATTCAATGTGTATGGCTGTGAAGGTAAGTGATAACTTTTTTACCTCACACGTGTTTACAGTCATAAATTTGTAGTTAAATAATAACATAGGTCGTGCCCTCGCGGACACTAACGTCAGCAGGCAGGCGTCACGAAACTATTTAAATTATAATACAATTTGCATTATCCTTTTGAAACAAACTTCTATATAATTAACCACGTTGCGTGTGTGGTGCTTGAGCCATGTTTATTATGGTTTTCATTTCTATATGACCCACCCAAAGTGGGGGGTTAGTAGTAAGTAGGTATCCAACTTCCTAGTCATACGCGTGGTCTTGATTGTTCGATTCCTAATTCTGCCGACCAAATTGCCGGTCGATACACCGATGGCGTATTGTCGAATGAGTCACGCAACAAACTAGACATAAAAAGTTATGATGTTGCTGAACAGAACATTTGCAACCTTATCTAACTACTTGTTGTAGGTAGTTAGTGTCCTAGCTGTGTTGGATTGGAAAGTTAACTTTGAAGTACTTGTAGCTGTATTTTAAACTTGCAAAACTTGCAACAAAACATTTTGGAACATATTGTTAGTAATTTTCAAATAGTCAATTTCTATAAAATACCACACTTGGCCTAATTGCTACAATTTTTGGGCTGAAATGTGTTATCAGGAGTTTCATAGTTATTAGACAAAAGAATGCTACAACTGTACGGTGGTAAAGATAACAGGAAATGCTCTAGATAGGTTACATTAGGCTTTCCTTGTGTTGTGAAATAACACCATGACCCATAAACAATGGATGTATCGTGGTCAAACACTAATAAATCCACATACATATAAAATTAAAGTAATGAGTCCCTAAATTAACTTGTTTAAATTTTTTAAGGTATATTATTAGCATTTATGTTTATAAAGCGTTGGATTGTTACAGCATAAATTTATAAACTAAGCTGCGACAGTTCAATTGTTTCCATTTATAATGTCCATTGTCTTTGGATTCACTTTGTCCATGGCCAGTTGGCTCTGAAGTATTTGATGCACCCATATGTGATTTGTATCTACCTATTTTCATGATTCACTAATAATGGGTACTGCTGTAACTACAGACACAAAGATTTTGGTTATTTAAGTGTTTTGTACTTCGTTTGATACCAAACAATTATATGAGAATAAATTAAAACATTTCCTGTATTTTTTACTACTACAGAGCTGTAATAAACTTTGTTACAATGAAACAAATTGTAAGTACTTCTGGTTCATAAAATATTATGTTATAGTCTTTCAAACTATTATCATATTCTCAAAATGTGTCTGCAGTGGCTTGTTTACAAACAATGGCTCCCTTCCTCAGGAATGTTTACCTGATGCTGGCTTGTTATGCTTTTTTTTTAATAGGGTGCAAAAAAAAATGTTACCTGAACTTTTTGTGACTATGATTACTAGACATCAATGAATTTACAAGTTTTTATATTCGGTTTGGTGTGTTCTAGAATGTTTTATTATTATTTCAATTTACTTTAGAAGGTAATAATAGAGGTATTCTTAAGAGTACAAAAACAGCTATTTAATAGGTATGTTTCGTCATTATTTACTTAACTTGCTAGGCTAGTTTTTATCTAGAAAGATCTGGACATGATACGAAATCATGTCCAGATCTTTCTAGATAAAAACTGCGCATTTTTCATACAAACAACAAGCTTTGTTTACGTCACATTTCGTTTTCTTACGTCAGTTTATTGTCTCCTTGTCAACAAGTCTTCGCTTCATGGTGCAAAACTAAAATGCAACGTTAAGGTAATTACGTCAGAATTGCATAATATGGTTTATCGATAAGTTGTGAAACACGAGCCGTATAGACTCATTGTTTTAACACAGAATTTCATGCACGTGTAAAGTCAATAAATCTACTACTAGCCGTACGTAAGGTTTGAAACCGATTTATGTGCATAGATTGTAACTTTACACTGGAACTCGCGCTCTCGGTAATTAACCGTAGGTATACTTGGAGAGATAAGTGTCTATTTGTGACGTTATGTGCGGTGTTCAATCTTACCCGCAACGTGATCCCCGGTAAGACCACCCACGTAATGGTTTAGTGATTTGTATATTCAACACCAATTCAAAACTCAGGCATCTTTAGATTTCCCGCGTCCTATATCTAGGACTCCATGGATAGGGCGTCGACCCGACCTTGGCTAGCGTATGTTGACCCTGCGCAAGCGCTGGTCCGTTACCCCGACCACGCACGATCCCGTCCGACTACGCACGGAGAAACGTGATTGTGAAGCATCGCCATTTTCTGCGTTTCGATATGATGTCGCTAACAATGATCGCTGTAAAGACGTCATCACCAGTTGAACTCACTAGAGTGCGATTGTTTAAAGTAGTACTTTAATAGATGACGTACCTACTGATTGCTTGCATAAATTATTCAATGAGTACGTGTTGTTTCTCCAGTTCATGGTCCGTTTCAACCATAAATAATATGCTCAGACGCACGCCGTTTCTAGAAAAATTGTTAGTTGCCATTTTATCCATAATGTGTCTGTGGCTTTGTTTTCTTTCCGTACATAATTATACATAAACATATTAACGCTAATGAACGATAAAACGTTCTAATTGACAACTAATATAAGAATAAATAAATACAATATTCTGTTTTACTAAATGAATCCCAGACCTTTGTTCACACTTTATTACTAATTAAAGTGTATTTTTAACGAGTGTTGCGCACACATTCTTGGAATTTCCGTAGCGCCACTCAGACTCAACTAGTAAGTTGTTAAATGGCGTTGCCATTAAGCGCCGCCCGGGTCGGGGGAGACGAGGGCCGCTTGTCAAGCGATAGCTATGTAGAAAAACTCGGGCTGTTATTCAGCAAGGGCTAAGGTCGTTGCTCCGAGTTACTTGCATAGTCAGGCTTTCGAACCCGCAGGGCGACGCACCCAGTGTACTGCGTAGTCCTTTAAACATTTCGAACACGTGATACACATTTGATGAATGTTATTTCAACCAGACTACATTGAATACATTTAATTGATTACCACTGGGAATATGCATAATTGTAGGTCACGCATTAAAATACTAATTGAGGCAAACCCACAAGCATTTATAATCTTGTGACTTATGTAATCCACTGACATTTAAACAACACACCTTCAAAACTTTCAGCCAGAGTGTATCTCTTGCTGAAAGTTCTGAAGATTTGTTGCGAAACTGTAACGTCTTTAGCGTTGAGTTTCGCAATATGCGTTGTTTCTATGTCAGCATCTACTGAATCATGAAAGCGTTGAAATGCGTATGATTATCACGAGTACCTACATCTTAAAATCAAGTATTTTTCTTCGCACCTTGGTGGTTTTAATTGCATTATTATTTACTACCTTCCTTCTAAACAGACAATGCAATTTCCTTGTCAGAAAAAGGATTTCAAGCGTTCATTTAATACCGGTAATCCATGATCTATAAAATTAATGATATAAACAAAAGATACTTTTGCAATGTGCAATGTAAAGTTGTCGGCGTATGCATGATCGTTTAAGTGCAGGTAAAAGGGGTCAGAGACGCTGCGCAGTCAGCGCGGGAAAACCGGGTCACCGAGCCAGGTCGCGACGATGTACTACCACGGTCAGACCGATTCTCATGTTGCCCGTTTATAAATAGAATTTGCTACAAGCATATATCTACCCTATATAACCTTTAAGGTATACCTCATTTTATATATCCAGGCTGATAACATTTTCTAGCCTATGTATGTTAATACAAATGAAGTTATATTTATGTCGATAATTTCTAAAGCTTTCGCAAATTATCATTTGTGCCCAGACGGCAGACACCCGTTTTATGAGTTTGTTTTTGGTACTGTTGTAGATTTATCGTTGTGTTCTCTCATGCTTAGTATTCGTGACCAAAAATATTTGAAGGTGACCTAAAATTGCGCAATCCGCAAACGACTAACATTAAAAGATTTTTTAGAATATTATTTCAGGGAATCTATTAATAATTCATAGTTTTCCAAACTTGGTTTCTGGAAATGCTTGTGTCCTAAATATAGTCCATTGGCCAGTGCGCGTGACGTCATGCGCAGTACGTCACAATTGTTACGTCACACCCCGTCTCGTCCAGTATTCAGCCCCTATTTGAAAATGTCAAGATCGAGTTGAATGGCTGGTTAATATAAAACTTTACTTCTGTGTATTTCTAGCTGTATAATTACATGTGTACAATCAATAATGTCATTGCCCACTTATTATTTACTTCTTCTGGCGTTTACCAAAATGTGATTTGGAATAATAATCAAGAACCCATTAATATGAGTAATTCGATTTTAGTATGGTAATCAAAGGGCTTGAATATTGTACAGTACTTTCGTTATCCGATAAACTGTGAATAAATTACCCTTCAAGATGCAAATTGAATTAAATGGATCGCAGTAAACACATTATGTACCTCGGAGATTTCAAACTACGTAAATAACGAATTGAGACTGCAATTAGGCCTTTTAAAGGGGTTTCTTTTATGAAGTCTTTTAACAGCCCTATACAAAATAGTTAAGGCTTTTTCCTTGTGGAAATAAACCTGCTGAATGCATACTTAATTAGCTTTAATAATAATTTATTAGATGGTGTCCTTATCCGTGTTTAAAAAACAAGTATCGTAAATATTCAATCACAATATACATGCATCAATAAAATACGCTAAGTCGATAACAAATGTTCAAAGCCAATAAAGTTTAATGGTAAGTAGCATTGAAAAGATCAAAATACGTGCAAAACAAATCAAATTGCAGCTACAATATTGTTGGAGACACAATCGTAAAAGGAAAGTATCACTTATAACAATAATTTACTTCACAATGCTGACAGTGCGGCAACGACTCGATAAACGTACATCAAAAGTATAAGAATGACTCAATCATCGTGTGGTCGGCTTTTACGGTTAACGAACACTTAAAAGCGACGGATATTTGGACAGCCCGCGCTTTTAATTTTACTTTTCTGCTTAAGGCAGCCAGACCAAGGTAGCACAAAACAATCGGTAGTTTTTAGATCAGAACAATTTGATGGTATCTAGTAACCGGACCACACCGGACCGGATCTATAGAAACTCTTATAAATATACCTCTTAGACTTTTCATGTGTATATAACGTTCTAATAACCTTGGCAGAGCTTAGTTTATTCTATGCCATTCCTAGAAGAGATTCTTTACCTTCGAGCTGATAATAAAAACGTTAATCGCTTTCGTCGGATACGTGTTTACAGCGTGTGCTGGTCAAGTATAGTAATTAACCACGCCTGTTGCAAAGTTCATCGTCATAGGGTTCATACCTTATCACTACTGCAAGCCACACGTGATAACGTGCCATACATCAACAAAACATCTGCTCGTGATATCTTAATAAAACGTCATGGATTTATGACTCCTAACAGTCCTAACTTCCACACGTTTCGAAATGTTTATGCATTTCTGTGTTAAAAATAGTCCCAGACTGGCATCTGAATATTAATGTTGGCTCCCGATATTTCATCGTTATAACTTCATCACGAATAATAAAGATGTCGATAAACTTTCGGAAAAGTTTTAACCACTGCTAATGGTCGCACTCATGCTTTAAAAGCACAAGTCAATGGTCAAGCTTTTATAGTTTGTGGTTGCAATTTAAGTTCTTTCCTTGTATGCCTTCTACAGACATAGGGAACTAGAGGCGCGGCAGAGTCGATGACCGAGTATTGATCCCGACGAAGTGGGTCGCGACCCGTTTTCCGTTGCAATACACCCGAGGGGAGCGTTGCAACGGTCATCACGATACACCATTGCATTAACCCATAACAAATAGAGAAGCGTATCGTCTTCACGTGAAGTGCATTATCTTTGATGCAACTCTGTCTTTTAATTTTATTTATAGTTTGTTCCTGTAATAAAATATATATTTTCTTAAAGTGTAGTAGGATTTTCGGCCAGGTGTCTGACCATACATTTTAGAATATTGATACCTACTGTACGTTTTTGGGCATGACTCGAGATCCATACAAACTTTACCCTCAATTACAGAATTACGTTTTACCCAAACAGACTTCACCATGGAATATAACTGTTAACTTATTTATAGAATTAAAGACATTACAGTTTATACTGATGACTGTACATTTAATACATGTAATGTTGCATAGGACGGTCGTTGTTATGCGTGGCCTTCAGAAGTTTAGTACCTCACTTGCTTAATGTCAGTCACGTCAATTCCGTGTTTCTTCGTAACCGGTACGAAGTTATTGCCCCAGCCATCCTGGAGAATTTTCGTTAATTCCTCAGTAAACACCGAGCTGTAAACCTTTCCTGTCGTTCGAACTATACAAATTCGTATCCTATTTTTAACCACAAAGTATCCCGCCTCTTGGATCTTTAAGAGAAAGATGTTCTGAAGAGAAAGTGTGAATAATTTACATTGAAGATAATGAGGTCGGATATCAATGGAAAGCTTTTCTTAAGCGGGGTCGTTAGCATGAACAAACTCCCGGAGGCACCTATGTTGTAGCGTCAGAACGTTACGATTGGTCCATTGCATGGGTGGGTAAGTATCGGTGTTGTGAAAGTTGATTTGCACTGTATATTCCCCTCCATGTTGAACATGTGTATACAGGTGTGTGAAACGTTCACTTTTCTCTGCCGGAATAACTTGGATTGTTGGGACTACGGGACGACAGACAAAATGATATATTTTCATTACTTTGATGCATAGTGGAGGGCTAATTCAAATTACAGTGCATTCTTTGTAAATGTACTGTCCCCATTATTAATCTTTAAATTTCCTTCATGCTATCATGTAGGAAAATTTGGGACGTAATCATTTGATACAGTATCTAAATAGACTACTCGCGATTCATTTAATCTGCGTTATCGATTATTCTAGAAATCAATATTTATGACAGAATAATCTATATCTCAAAATACTCTCAGTCCGCCCGTTGCCATGCCGACGCCGTCGATGGATTTGACCTTCGGACTGCTTTAGTTTAGTTTTTGGCGCCGTGCAGTGTTCGCTATCGGCCCTAGTCATCATGTATATATTAGTGAATTATGAGTATGGCTTATATTAAGAATTACAGACTAATTACTTAGTCTACAGGTTTTCCTTCACTTTAAAGCATGTAAAGTCGTTATATTTCTACTGGTACCACAGCGGCAAACAACAGCGCTTCATTAAGACTAGTGCGCTTTAAATACGGTTATCTGATAAGCATTATCAAATCCATTATTACTGCGGTATGAACCATTGCAAACTGATTTTAATCTGCAAAGATTCCAGTGTTTACGTTATTAATGTAATTATTATTTATTACGGACTTTAAGTGAGGCATTTTCATAAGTTCGGCTGAACTTTATTCCACGATCGCCGTGGGTGTTTGTTAGCCAAACAAATATGGTCTCGTTTTGTTTATGCAACGCACGCCGGTTCATGTGCCACGTGACGTCATCACGTGGCACATGGACACGTTTTTGCAAAGCCCTACTTCTCTAATAAAATCGAAGTTCTATTTATTATCACGTAGAGAATCTACGGTTAGCAGTTTACTTCCTTCTTCTATTAAAATAAATAAAAGGTTATCACTCTAGGCAAGTGAACAATCTATTTTTTATAAGATTGATTAACAAATACATTCAAGTCCATCAGGGCATGCTGGTTTTGGTGCAAATGAAAATGAAAATATAGCCTCTATCTCCGCGACATTATGAATGTAAAGGTGAGAATTGACAACCTTGGAATAAAAAATATGTTGCTTATCACCAATAATCAAATCGTATCGTTCTGGAATTCTTTATCAAATATATGAGCTTCTTATCTCGGTAGAAAATCATTTCAACCACAAAATTATTCTCGAAAACATTCGTAAGTCATTATCTATAGGTAGATAAGTTTGCGTCACAAATATACTGCCAAAACGCAGGTGATTGAACTACGTTCGAACCGGCAATCTGTGAAATATTGATTGAAATAATATAGGTCGGGGCTCTGAACGCGTTAAACATGTCGATAAAATTAAAACATGTGTAGAATCAATTCTAGAACCGTCTAAAATCCAAGTAATAGTTAACACCTCTTCTGAACTTTTTTCATTATATTGGCAGGTATGACGACTAAGCAGGCATCAATCTCTGATTTAAGATTGTGTCAATAAACCTCCTATCTAACTAAAATAAACCGGCATATACAAAGATAAAAATGTACTTTGCTTAGCTCGTTCCATAATTCTCAATGGACTAGAAAATTTCCTTTCACTCCCGTGGGTGGATCTAAATTTGTCCTAGTGTTAAAGTGGGCAGGCTTCGACAATACGAGCTGTATGGCAAAGCCTGTTTTCCAATCTAAACGTAGGAGGATATTGGCAACATGACAGTGAATATAATGAAAATTCTGAATCCCTGCTTAAATGTCAGTCGAAAGACTTACGATCTACATCTTAGATAGGTGAAAGCAAACGAGGTCGCCTATACGATAACCTTAGTCAACATTTTCAGGATTTGCAATATAATATCCACGGTATGTATATTTTCGTCTCCCTTCTCTTTTTGTTTGACCTAGTAAAGGCCTTTAGACAAACATGCTTAAGATCTTTCATTGGTCCCAGAATTTCAGACAGATTTTTCCAAGGTTGTAATTTCTTCGTCATGGGCACCCTTAAATGTGTTTATGTAGATATGCTAACGCGTGGGAGTTTCTTAATTCGAATTCTTTCTCGTTTTTCTCGCTATTATTAGATTGTGACCGACGGGCGGTGGCGACGTTGGTTGCTAATCGAATCTTCCCGGTCACATTTGTGAGATGCGTCGCACAAAATGCAATCATTTTATTTCAAATCTTCGGCAGATTTATTTTAGCCCCACACCTCCAAACGGTAGTTGGTTAATTTCCAAACCTATAGCTTACTTTCTCAACTGTAAAATTTTACTGCAGATAATTTGTTGTGAACTGGCCTTAATGGTTTATTTGTCTTTTAATTTATCACCGACGCCTGTACTGTTTAGTCTCGGGTCTTCTAATGTGTATTTGAAACTCGATTCATAATTCCCGACCGTTCGAAAATGAGATCTATCAAACAGTCATTGTTTCATTCATATGGTGGATCATAATTGAAAAGTTTCAAAACTCGTTTGAAACATCAGACATTTGAGTGTGTGCGACGTGGGCACTGACGGCAGCTACAGCATGTGGCAGCGCAGTACTCGGTAGGTACGTCTGGCAAGTTGGCGAGTGACGCCAACGCCCCCGCCAGCTCCGCCGTGACGTCGCCCGTGGCCCCGCTGGGGCGGCGCGCCAGTCTCTGCACGACCGCGGCACGGACAGTGTCGAACCGTTGCGATGTAAACGCCTAACCTTCAAATCTGTCAAATACGACAGCCTCAGTTGCGTGTGCATAATAGTTTCAATTAATTTTCTCGTCGGTTTATTAACTTTATTTTTGTGTTATAATAACTGGTTTATCATCTGCCGCGCCGGATTCATGTAAGTGAAGTTTTTGTGTCATCATTAACTTTGTGTCCCGCATTACTGACACGTTTTGAGTGAATCCTCGAAGAGTCGCGCGAGCGTGACCAAAGTAAGACCGTCTGGGAAACACGTACGCCATTCAATCCTCGTTGATCGGATATGGTCAGAATAAGTGGCCAGGTAATTTGTTGACTTTGCACTAATAATATTATTAGTTTAAAATATAGCACCCATACTTTTTGGTTTTGCTAGGTGTTTATGTCGCAGTTCGCTTTTATTGATCAACAGGTGTTAAACGGAAAGGTTGGTCACAGTTCGCACTTAAAAAAATATAATTATTCACATAAACTCTGATATTGTTTGTTATCAATGGATAAGTACTGCAATGTGATTACAAACATCTAGAAAGTCGTACGTGACAGCGGCTGCTAAGTTTACTCGAGCGTTAAACGTGCTTAAAAATTTGATTCAATGTTTCGCTAGCCTTTTCAAGACACCTTTCTTCTGCCATTATTATGTTTGCATTATTTAATTTTCGACTGAATCCAGTTATTCTTTCACTCGTGTATAAGTAAAGGTCATCATTTCTCCTAAATCTATCAAAATTTCTATTTAGATTAGGGTAACTTTAGTCAAATTTAATTTCGCTAAAAATTTAGGTCGCAAATTAGTTAAATTGTGATCCTAATTACTAGTATTACTGGGTGTGTTGAAATGTGAGTTTGTTGATTAGCTTGTGTGTTTATTTATTTGGTGTTAATACGATATAAGTGGAGCAGGCGGGTGGGGCTCCGTGACTCTCACGAGCTTAACACGAGATATTCACTGCTTGGGTATTTATGTTGTATTTTTCTTAGTAACCGTAGGAACAGACTACTATTAATAATATATGTCGCAGTATATCAGATTTCTCTGACCATATTACGTGGGCTATCAATGTCACGGTTTCACGGTCAATTATAATATCATGGTTATTGTAGACTCTTCATATAGAATACTCCATTGTTTGTATGTAGATGTTTTTATCATCCAATCGACTAATAGTCTCGCATTGTTACTTTGTACGTATCTGTTTACCTTGAATGTGTTTAGTCCAACTCTTATTGGTTATCATTATTACGGTACATTCGTTTATTGAAATGCCGTCTGCGAGTAGATCTGACTCATCTAAATGTCTATCTATATTGAGATAATTTTAGTTTGAATTGTTGTACAGGTCGATTATATATTAATAACGATCGTTTATGTATTCAAGTTTCTAACGATTGAATCGTTTTGTATAACATACATTACGTTTAATGTTTCATACGCACATGCACAGTACTTGTGCTGAAGATGTAATGATTATATTAAATGGTTTTATTGTATCTCCTAGAAATTAATTTGGTTGTTTTGTTTATTCAGATTCAATGGTTGCTTATGTTTCTGTTTAAAATAAAAAAGAACAAACGAAGTATTAAAAGGTATACAATTAAAACTTTGTTTTAAGTGATCGGAAGGTAAACTGGTAATCTCCAACAATTGTATTTTTACGGACTGTTTTAAGATTTAGATATTTCCCAGGTAGATTTAGTTAAAGTACATATTGTCTTACATTCTGAATAGGGCTATTGACTCGTTGACAGCTTTGTGAGCTACAACAAATCACGGATTATATCCAAGGATTTACGAATAATGGTTTACAGAAATAAAACAATGTACAATGGAGCGTATTTTTAGAACTTTGTAGCATCCCTGACGAGATTGGCCTACTTTGTATTCCTCTCTGATGCGACGTTAAATGTCCTTCCCTTTTTTGCACGGAGCCCTTCGTAGTCGAGGTCACAAGATAACGATTTCTCAAAGTGGTGAGTCCCAAAATAGATGCGGTGACTTCCTGAAACAAAATACGATAAAAAAAACATGGATTTACTAACAAGTGATTATCAAACAATAAGTTTTATTTGAGCTCAAACTCCAATCTATTAAGTGTTTTAATTCCTAATGACAACTATAACATATATTTACTTTAAACATTGTTAATCTATATTTGTCATTACTTAACGCCCAGTCTGTGATGGCAATTAAAAATCGGTTAAAATTAATTAAAATTTCAGTATTACACAAAGAGTTTGTAAACAATAAAAGGGATCGATGAGGATTAGTATTTACATGGTAAATTCAATTCTTAGTCCTGAAAGATTTTCTTGGGGGACTCACTTAGCTTTGTCGCCACCCCTCATATATAAAAAGTAAGGTAATCAAAACAAACACTAGAAAATTCAAACATCGGAAATCAAAAGCCTTTATCAACACGACAAGTATTGAACTGTCCGCATAATTATCATGTCTGTCACACAAGACGCTGTTTGTTTGAGTTCTCGGTCCTACACGATAGATACGAACGGATATGAGTTCATTCTAATGGTAACGCATAAATTACTTAAACACAAGATAAATAGTGATAACATTCTGAGATGATATAAAATTCGTAAATATTTGCGTGATGATGTTTTCAGTTTCATTTATGAGTCACTTACGTAGCCTAGAGCGAATTGTAAACATGAGTTTCATGGAAACGTTGACGCATTTCCATTTTTTTGAACGAAAAACATTTCACCTTGTTATTTTCGATGTGGAATAAGACGCATTATAGTTTGGATGTGAATGAAAAACAAAATGCCCTTGTCCTGAAATGTTATTCGAAATAAATAGTGCTGTGGACACACCAATCTACTTCTTTTGCTATATTGTTTCCCGATGCTTAAAATAATAAACAGAATGGGAGAAAAGATATTAGAAAGAAAGGTTAGAAACGGCAAACGAAAATAGATCAAACCAAGAAACATACTACTACTATACTTGAGTGAAAATGAGCTTAACCGAGTTCCATTATCTAATTGATCTAATCTAAAGGACTTTATTTTTATTACTTAGTAAAGATTTTCTCTCGGTTAAACATGGTTCGGACACAATCTCAGCTACATTACTTCTATATATAATACCCTAAATAAGTATTTGACTAGGCGATATAATAAAGTCGAATCGTTTTCATGCTGTGATTTCTAGATAACAATGGTATTGCTTATGATTTTATTATACCTTTGCCCCACGATAATCCATTCTTAGTACCTACTTGTATTAAAACAAGCTATTTGGTTTTAAGAAGTACTAATACTGTTCTACTGAATGGTTTAAGAAAACTTGCAAACCGCGTCCAAATCGGTTGACCAATAAAGTATTTACGATCTCATTGACTGACTCACATAGCGCTCAAACTTATAACACTCATGTTAGAAAATATTTCATGCACTTGAAATGGCCTGACCGATTTTGGGAGAACATGTCGAAAAACCGTCACTAGAAAACCGCATCTAAATCAGCGGTCGAGCTTGAACACCTCGTTTTTCGCGTCGGACGTTAAAAAAATCACTGTTTAATTGCAAGCTATTTCATTTTTACACATGTAGTTTCGATAAAACAAACGGAATGATATTGTAGGTAATTTGTTTATCTGCCGGTGGCCTTCGGTGGCTTGTCGCTGGCTAAATCATGGCTATCGCTATTGTTCACGTCAGTACTCAATAATATCGCGATATATGTGTGTCAGATTGATATGTTTGAATAACATGCCTCAGGGACCACGTACTTTGGCCAATACTGCCTGTATAACATATGTGTTATAATACGTTGACGTTAAATTGAAGCAGTGAGACTTTAAGACTCGAGTGGCAAACTGGGAAGGAAATAATCATAAGGAATCCTGTATTCCTAATATTAGAATCCAAAAACCGCCCAGATCAAGGCTCAAACCTTCCCTATATGGGAAGAGGTGTGTGCTATGTGCCCAGCAGTGTGACGTATAAAAGCAAACGCAAAGCAAAAACAATTTACAATTACCTTATAACCTTGGCGAATACTTGATCCTGAACGTTTAATATAAACTTTAAATGTACAATTTTATTAATTATTACTGCGGTAGTCCGTTGCGTCGTTTCGACAAACGTTGAAGTTAGTGCGCCACAGACAAAAAATGTTGCAATTAGCAACAGAATTTCGTCACGTAATTGATTGTTTATATGATTGTATTACCTACATATTATATGTCGTGACAATCTGGCGTCAAAAATTTCGGCTTTTAATTAATATGTCATTTACCTTTCATTACATGACCAATAAATTAGTCTTAATCATTGCTAGAATTAACTAGGCGAGAGGAGATTTAGTTGTAGTACCGTGTGAAAGGAAGTTAATTTTCCTGCTAGTAAAGAATTGCGCTTTATTTAAATAGCAGTAAACAAGGATATTACAGCCGTTTGCAAAACAGGCTGCAATAAAACTAAACTTGCTACTAGTTGCATAGCTATTGTCGAACGATGACCCCGGCATTTCCATGACTATGGATATTCAAGTATCAGTTTATTGCAATGAGGGATAAAATTGTTTTGCAGTCTGTTCCGTGAAGTTCACGACTTCACGAGCTATTGCGCCTCGGCGCTGAGTTGTTGTTGAATTATAAATAGAGACTCGTCCCCGTTTTGTTCAGATGCTGACAAACAACTAGTTCCGTAAAATACTGCAAATGTCTTCTCACGTTGTATTCTTTCGTTTGTTCTCTTTACCCGAGAATACAGCTGTAAGTACCTAATATTTAATATCTATAACTCTGAGGTAAAATATTTTTATATTCGGTGCTTCGGTTGCCTCGTTTATCTTAGCCGACAGTTTATGTTATTATTGTAATTTTGACCTACGCATAAAAGTAGTCGTAAATCTGGGGCTCGTACTCCAACTATAAAGTCCCGAAGAAGCTGCACTTGACAAATATTGGAACACATTTACGTGAAACTAAACAATAGTTAATAGTTGTGCGTGCGTGACTTTGACCAACACAATGAAGTACATTGTTTCCAATAATTGTTTGCGGTTTCCCAAGTACTATGTTACAAGTTCAACATGGCGTGTTTGCCACGTGTCAGCTTCTATAAATTTACACTATGTTGTGCCAGTCGTTCGTCCATTGAATTCCATTGCTTGACTGCCAGTGCTATTGATAGATCAATAACATCCGTATCCTCGTGCCCTTGCTTTAATGAATCGATATTTCGAAAATATTGTTTAAATTTAATGTCATTTGAAAAAATGTAAGATTAATATTCTTCAGGCCTGTGTTTGTACCTGTGTGATGAAAACTTTCCTAAGAGAGTCGCCGACGTTTTATGTGATAGTAAAATGTTAGTTTGTTTACTTATTGATATTAACTCCTTGACATTGGTTGCGATAAGTAAATGTCTGAGAGCAAATGTTCTGAGTTTCTTCATTGAACAAATATTTAGCGGTAAGCTGTCAGGTTTGTGTGCTGAGGTTTCGAGTGGCTCCTCGTTCGGCGGCTATCTCGGCTAGACGTCCTCCCGGGTTCAGACGGTCAGACGAGGCGATTTGCTGTTAGTTTGAACTGTTTGCGTTGTTGCACATGTGTGCCGTCTGGCCCGAGTTTATCGACCGTCGCGACTGGGGACAATCTACCCTCCTGCATCTGCAGGATTCCAACTTAGTGTCACAATTTATTGCTTACTCGCCGTCAAACAAGCTCAATTTGACTTGAATACGTGGGCTTTGTTCTCCATTGTTTTTGCAATGCATACGCCACCTTGTCAATATAAAAATGACCTAATGAGGTCTTTCTTGTTTTGGACATACAGATATAAGATATAATATCTGTAAACCAAAATTTTAATAAGAATGAATAGTGGAATATATTCTTTCTGTTTCATAAATGTGAAGTATGAGTAAGCAGTTACGAGCTATTTCGGTGACGTCGTCATTCGTATTTTTATCTACAGTTGACGGTTCTAAAGTAGATTGGAAGAGCAATTATCATGTGCAGCGTAACAGCATGATACTTATAATAAGAACACGCTATTTTCATTTATCTTTAGGTAAATTAAACGATCACGATGCATCTATTTTAGTAAAGGAAAATTAAATTAACCTTAAATACCTCTGTGAGATATGCGTGTAGTCGCATTCGCACGAGAGATTGTTCCTTTTGGCCTGTGCCCAAGACTGAGCCATCTCCTTGATAGATCTGAAGGAAATAAACTAAAACACTTCAAAATATTTGCGAAGCTTTTCAAATCACTAGGTATTGAGCAAGAAGGAGAGTAGATTCGATTGCTGCCAATGTTTTGCATCAAGATAATACATTAAACACGATTGTATATTTAAATGTAAACATATGACGTATATATGTAAATCCCACGCCGGGATGGTAGTTGCCAACATCTCGTACGCCGCGCCGCCGGGTCGAAGTCGGGCCCGCGCCTCCTCACTTATTCGTCGTCTTTATTGTATTGTGCTAATTGTGACAAAATTGTGTTTTCACTTCGAAGTGTTTAGTGAATACATGCCGAGTGACGCGTAAGATGCCAGATATTTGGAGGGCAAACGATATCATTTATATCGTGCTAACTGCACTCTTCTCTGTAATGCCGCATTTGCTATATACATTTTGGGATCTCCAGTTTTTCAGAAATGTGTTAATAAGTGTTTAAAGTGCTGTCTGTCTTCGATATTACGTGTTTCACAGCTAACGTAAATAGTATTTGTTCGTTTTGTGCATTCCGTCATTCCTCTATCAAATCAAAGTCACCATACACCGTCAAGGATTGATGCCTTTATCAAAGATAAATATTGACCAAAACCCAGACGTTCCTGCATGTTTATGTAGCCAACAGTTCATACGACTAGCAGGTGTCCATTCTAAACAAAACCTCCATGTTTCCTAACAATATAAGTAATTAAACACATGTCCGCAGCATTAAAACTTATTGTTGGTCTATATTGTTGCAGCTGGAGATCTCTTCTGTGGCGACATTGATGGAGTTCCGCTTGGACAGCGCGGAGTACTGCCAGGCCCAACACAAATAAACTGCAGGGCGTTTCGTACGACGAGGGAGCGGAGCCTGCCACCGCTGGACCCATGCTGCCTGGAGCGCGCTACACTACGCACACCACGCGCTGTACCACGTACACTCACCCACAGGTAACCACAACGATTTCTACTAAGATTTTATCGCCATATTAAAATCAGAGTGGGGTGAAGTCAAGTCAGGCGTATGACGGTATAACTATCAGTTGTTATCTGCTCCTGACCAAGACAAGACCGTGATACCGGCGATAAAACTGTAGTCGAATCAGTACGCCTGACGTGTTACATCATTTTACAATATACATATAATATATGAGCAGCAGGTATTTATCGAAATACATACAATAGCAATATTGTTCAGATGGCGTTGTGTTTACATACTTTGTTATCATACAGTCATGTTGTGTATGAGAGTGCACAGCGAGGCACGTCCACAATGGCCGCGATGTTGGCTCTGGATCAGCTCGCAAATACCGACGTCGATGGACAGACAGGCGTCCAGCGCATAGCACGTCCACATGACCGAAACTTCGCGTTATCCCCAACGTTATTTTTAGCAGCCATTTTTTATTCCACTTCAGTCGTTGCTCCGGCTTTGACGCAAATACGCTTTAAAAATGATATTCGTCGTATATCAGAGTCGCGGTGTGCCGGCCGGATCGCTGATTTTAACGAAAATATTATTTTTGTTTCAGTTACCTTAAATTTGGAATCAACAGTTAATTGGAGCATATCATTCAGTTGCCGGAGTTGGTGTGACAACTTTAACAAAGCAAACTTATGTTTTTCGCATAATTTCTTTTAGTTCCATTCCACATTCTGAACTTTTCTTTGTTCGTCTCCGAATGCGATCAAGTGGTTGAAAGCGACATCCATGCGGGTGGTTCTCATTATATAATTGGACCCTTTCTAAACAAAAGTAACGAAACTGTCGTGTGTTGTGTGGAAATAGAGTGACAGTTTGTCTGTTAGACTGTGACGGACCGTGACATCTTTCTCTGACGCGTGTGATTGAGCGTGCCCGCGCGGTACTGTGGGTTACTGTTGAGCCGGACGAGAGGACTCCATCACCATGAAGCAGAAGGACATCAGACCGGCGCCCTCGCTAATCGAGTACAAGAACATGCGGTTCTTGATCACCGACCGCCCCTCCGACGTCACCATCCAGTCCTATCTTCAGGTAAATATTACTTACTATACGCTTGCCGTGAGCATTTGAATGCTATTGAGTGCCAGAGTAACCTTTGAATCAAGACGTATATTAAAAAGTACTTGCATATAAAGTGAAAAGTGCTGAATACAATATTTATTTCGTGACCTGAATAACTTAATTGTATCTCAAGCAACGTAGAATAGATTATAGAAACTTTGATCTCGTTGTTTTGCCTAATTCGAGATGTTTTTACTTGAACAACGTATAACATCTATAAAAATTATAATCAGAAGCAGAACTTGGAACAGCATATCAAGCACGGAACTTGGGTACTTGTATTGCTCTTTGCTCCCTCAATTTTCCTCGAAAACTGTTTTCGAATTCAAAAAGTTTCTTGAGATAACTTGGTAGAACCGTTTAAAGTTACCTAAAAATAACACCGGAGTCCAAATTTTATTACTTTTTCTTAGAATCGCGTAATAAACATTTACAAAATATTTTGTTAGTTTCCTCACGTTTTTATCCGGAATAACAAATGTTTTTTTGACTCGTCAATTAACTTTTATTTGTGAAGCGAGGTCAATGCGGTCGATGACCATATTATGCCATAATATTACTATTTTATGATTTTAATTAATAGGTAGTGTGCTATAAATATATGTTTTAGGATATGTTTTATGTTTCAAGTTTAGAAAGACGGAGCAAACAATACTTGAACAGCAACAATTCATTTTGCTTTTTGGACAATCTTAATCTGGCATAATATTTAAACGTCAATACATTATCTGTATACTAAACACTGATTTCTTTTGTAATTGGAGTATCGGAATCCGTAAGCATTCCGATAGTCTCCTTATCTATTCTTTAATTGATTACTTATAACGTGCAATCGGTCTAGTCATTCCAATAAGGGCTCGAAAATACAAAGATTGACAAAATATTATACCTTTATAACTCAAATCGTTTTGTGTATTAATACTTTTTACATATGCTCCTTTTTAAAGTCACTTATAACGAGGTGTATTACAAAGTACTTCGTTCCTAAGACCTTAGGAGACCGGTCTCGCAGGTTGTGTAGCGGAGGTTCGTACCTTATACAATGGTATCTCATCGCATCTCGTTATACTGGTAACAACGGTATCCTTTACCACTCGCTCATAGAAACAGCACTGTGTAGGATGTTGTAAATGCTCAACAATGTAAAACTCGTAAAATGTCAAGTGAATGTGGGCTGCAATGACGCAGTTCACAGTTATAAACTAACGTCAAATGATGGGTGACCTTTCACTTGCTTGATGTCGTATTCGTTATTGAGATAATTATTACAAACGGTACTAACAAAGGTAGACCGTGAAATAGCAAGGGTATACAGGTGGGATTAAGGCTCCTTGTAAAACATTGGTACTTAGCTGAATCCGGTTAGACTGGAAGCCGACCCCAACATAGTTGGGAAAAGGCTAGGCCGATAATAATGATAAGTAGGATTTATTGTGTATAATTAAAGTTACAGGCGTTCCATTCAAAGAAATAAATCTGATACTAAAGTCAGATAACAATGCTAATAATATTAATCGTTTATACAGGAGCTGCGGAAGCATAACGTGTGCACCGTGGTCCGCGTGTGCGAGCCCAGCTACGACACGGCTCCGCTGAAGGCCGAGGGCATCGAGGTGCGCGACCTAGCCTACGACGACGGCACCTTCCCGCCAGCCAACGTCGTTGACGACTGGTTCGAGATTCTACGCGAAAAGTGAGTACACGATGCATACTTATCTAATTTAAGATCGAATCCGGTTAGGTTCTTTCTAGGAAAACCTGAAACGATAACAATCGAAACGGAAAGAAATAAACGGAATAATGTACAAAACAAATACTGAATATCGATAAAACCTGCAGAACCTATTTTACACCTTGATAAATCAAATTCAAAATGGTGTAAATCGTACCTGGAAGCTAGGCAAGTGTTGTTCTAGAGTAGACACGCCTTAATAAAAATGTAGTCATAGTCTATTTCCAGTTCTCGTTTCCACAAAGATTTTAATAATCGAATGCCGCTATCATAAAATAAATCTTTATAATTTCATCTTTATTATAATTGGCTTACACGGCTACAATTCATGACATTAGCAACAATTACACATAAAGCAATACATAGATATTATGAAAATTCATAAACAGAACGCCTAAGGGTAGGTAATCTAACGTAAAAATAAACTTCACTCCCGCTATCTCCAATACAATATCGTGGGCGTATACAATACCTCGTTACTGAGAAATACCTTTGTAGTTCTGTTCCCAGAATATGTGTTAATGTTGCTTTTATCTTTTACGTTCTGTAGTAAATAGTAGTCTATTTATATGTATCTATAAACATCAAGTCACACCCATTTCGCGAGGACAGAGCAGTCTTGACATTCCTTGCTTCACTCTTCATTACACCCTGCATAGCTTTTCGCTATACGTTGATACTGTACATATATTACGCTAATGATGCAAATAAAAATGTCGTTGCGCAATTGACGCGGTTTACCAAACTGATTAGATTTAAATTGTAGCTGGTAATGTTCTTATTTAGCTTACATTATAATGAGTTGCAGACTTGATCTAAATATAGTACAAAACTATTTTAGTGTTGCTACCCCGTTATCAGACTTTCGTTTTCATTGTTAGCTTATTACAAACAATTGATTGTCAGTTATATTTAGATTAGATATTATTATAAATGTGTTATTAATTGTTGTACAAATATTATGTACAAGTTCGTTGTCACGTATTTCATATTGTCATTGATATATCTTATGATCCTTATTACTTTGTCACTGAGGAATATGAGCGTCTGTATTTATTCTACCCTATCAATGCTCTTTATAGTCCAAAAAAAGACACGATACGAGATGGCTTTTTTTTGAAACGAACTTCAACATTGTTGTCGTCAGCTTATCAATATTTGTGCGGGAGGAAGACCTAACTTTCCATACTACTACTAGTCTAGGAGATTTCTAAACTATGTGTAAATAAGCGTACTTTGATGATGTATTTTAACAAATTATTGTGGTATTACCTTCAGGGCTCAGAACAAGCCTGAGGCGGCGGTGGCGGTGCACTGCGTGGCGGGGCTCGGTCGCGCGCCCGTCATGGTGGCCATCGCACTCATCGAGCTCGGCATGAAGTACGAGGAGGCCGTCGAGAACATTCGAGAGTGAGTACCAACAATTCTTTAACCATAAATAGCTACTCGCTATCAAGTCAGGAACTCCTTGAACGACAGCAGTGGTAGGTAGACATACTAAGGTGACAGATAGATCTTGCATTAGGTCGGAGTACTTGCGGCATGAGTCGACGATTTTAAGTATCTAGCATGCTACTTCCTCAAGTTAGATACGAGGTTGACCTAATTGAGTGACACCAAAGTTCAACCTATTTGACTACAATTTGGGCTTGTATATAAAAATCAACAAATAGAACATTGATGACTTCACTTGGTATATGACTCACTGTGATATTTTACAACCCAAACCTTTGTAGCTCTGTCTAATCATAGATATTAATTACCAAAAGCTAATTACTGAAGCTTCGAGAATTAGGTATACCAACACTAGACTTGACGTCACATGCACCTATTTATCGCGTGACCGACCGTGATTCCACAAATCCAAAGACAAGTTATGGCCTTAATATCCTAAGTAGATAGTTAATAATACTGAAGACTAACGAATGTAAATGGAAACTTTACGTCGGAACAATTAGAACTCACAAATGCGGGGATGTCGCGAGTCGCACTAAATTTATTAAACTCTAGATCAGAATAGAAAGTATCGCGAAAATGTGCACCGGTAACATGGAATAATATCAGCTTAATGTAATTGCAGTTTTATTCTTCCTGCATTATAAGTTTGCTTACTTGTTAGTTACAAGAGCGCAGGACGCTAACATTCGTGACGTACATAGTAATTAGCCGATAATTGCCTCAGCAAAGCATAAACGTTAATACCTATGCATGTATTTCAACTTGAACGTGCAAATGGGAATATTGTTTGCTAAGAATATTTGCATTTTCTAAATGCGACGCTATTGCGCACATGAGGCGAGGTACCAACGAGATTATGCGAGTGGCGATCGTTATAATAAACATGTTGGTACACTTGGTACATGAAAATTATATACGAGTACTAAGTAAATCATAAGATTATCCTTAAAGGGTTTCTATTAATCATTCTATTCTATTATTAAGTGAGAATTAACTTGTCAAGTCGAGTTTATCGTCTTTACGATCCGTAGATCTTGAAGTATAATTTAAATTGAATACTTACCTTGTCTATCTGTATTCTTGTGGGTGGACGGGTTCATAAGTATTAACGTGCATGTATTGTGTTCCAGCCAGCGCCGCGGTGCCATCAACGCGAAGCAGCTCTCGTACTTGGAGAAGTACCGCCCGAAGTCGCGGCTGAAGAAGAACGGGCACAAGGGGCCCAACTGCTGCGTGCAGTAGCGCGACTGTAGGAACCGTCCTGCGCCCGTAACAGCGAATGTAGCTCTGCTTTCACACACACACTGACACAGGGGAGCATAGACAACAATCAATTAGTTTTTTATCCTAGTGTCGCCTCTTATTGACGACTATTTTCTTTATTTCTCGTTTCGTTGAGGGGTTGTAACCGAATTCTGCCTTAACCTGCAAGAGCTTGGAATTTGCACATTCCCATTTGAGTTAACCTGACACGACTGAGAATTTGGTTATGATCTCGGTTTCTTACTACCCGTCTTCGACATGTTTATCTCGGGTTTTCTATGGAATTTAACTGAAAGCCTTATCGTAAGCTAATGTTTGTATGTTGAAAGTAAAGGTGTAATAAACCCTTGTGCTGTAATGTGTATTAGTGGAATATGTTATAGAAGCGAGCCACGATTTGTGTTCATAGTTGAAACAGTTTACTAAGGTATGCCTATACCGACACGTATTGAATCATAATAAATTTCAATATCCATAATAACTACGAAGCAGTCAATGTCACTAGAATTTTCCGTTAATTATTATGTCGTTGTGTGATGAAATCATGTTTTTTTTTCTATTATTTTCCTTTGTAGAGACTTATAATACCTATATAATAATAATAATTTGAGACATAATATAAAATCGTTATGGTTTTGTGTTTCATAAGACAATTTGACATTAAATTACCTAAATGTTGCTTTCATAAGATATTGTGAGAAATACATTATTAATTTGAATGCTACCTGGCTTGGTTACCCACACAAGCATTCAGCCTTTGACTATTTAGCCCAATGTGATGAAATTCTAATCAAACGCAATATAACCTGACTCACCGAAAAGTTCCAATGAAGAAAATAGCTCTTTGATATTATTTTTCTATTTCTAATTTTATGAAGATTATTATCGAAATATATGAGAAAAGTGTAACTACAAGAACTCACATTCTTAAATAAAAATATTTATAAGCAAAATGGATGTTTTATTTTAGTAAATCACTTACAAAGTTGATTGATCTTAACCTACGTGAGGTAGTTCGCTGAGATATTATTTTAACAATATTATTGATATTGAACATCTTTTTAATTACAATAATAAAAAAACAGTAAAAGAATGAAATTTACTCTTGTATTTTAACTTCGAGATTCTTAAACATTTGCTATCATGATAATACTTAACAGTTATTAAGTAATTCGCGATATTGACAACATACCATTAAATAATAATTGTATTGCATACAATCTTCCTTATCACATAGTTTGTACTTTTCGATTATATACGTGTAACGTAAGAAAAGTAATCTAAAAATAATTATTTGAAGGCAGTGTGCAACCCAAGAGCCTTCCAAAAAAAAATTATTGTGATGATCAGTGTAGTGTAGAAACAGCATATGATAAAAAATATAATACTGCCGGCTAGTTATTTAAAACAAACAATTGAACAATATTTTAATTAAAATATTGTTCAATTGTTTTTTTTCCTTTACTACAACTGTTTTAAAAAATAGTTATTTTGATACCGACTGAAACCCACTGAATACTCATTAACAACTTATAACGAGAAAATACCTTACAATTATTAAAAACTTAATAATATTCCGAATCTTCGCACATTTACTTGCCGATTACTTCTTTGGCACATACTTGTGTACTTTGCCACCATACCTGGCTATAAAGGCTTTGATATCGAACTTCCGCTTACACCCGTCATAGTTCATGAAGCGAATCTTGCCAAACACAGCCCTCTCAGCCCAACCTTGGTCGTGTATACCGCAAACTGACCACATGCAACCTGCAGAGAAGAGAGATATTATATTTGAGATTTAAAACATGGGCATATAACAGTTGCCTTGCAACTGGGTACCTGTGCACCCAGTGTGCTATAGAGGTTCATTTTTTCCGTATTGTGATAATCTAACTAAACAGTCATCAAAGAAATACTGCCTAATAAGGTATGATATATCTTAATAATAAATTTGTTAGTACAAGTTTACTAAGCTGGAAAGTCTCCCAGTGAAATAAGACAGTTAGTGTATTGTTCAAGTAACTGAGTACATAAACCAGAAAAAAACAACTATTCAGATAATTATTAGATTTCCATATTAATAGATTTTAAACTTACCGGTGTATCCATTAGGGTCTCTTCCATCAATACTGTAATGATCATTCAGGTAAAGCGAATACTTCAGCGCGTCCTCCGGCGAGGGCGTCCACTCCAGGATTTTCTTTGCCCAGTACATCCTCAGGAAGCCGTGCATCTTGCCTTCCTTCACCAGTTGTATCTGAGCAGAGTTCCATAGGTCGTCGTGCGTCTCTGACTTAGCTAACTGGTCTAGTGTGTATATGTGTGTTCTTTTGTCTTTTCTGCGTGGGAGAACAAATAAAAAAAATCCGCTATAAAATTATAAACGGTGTTTCGAAACTTCAACCCCGCTCATAAAGAATTCCAAACATTCGAAAATGAAACAATAAAAGAAGTCTGAAGGAGAAAATATCTTTGCAAAGCTGCTAGACAATCCTAACTCACCTGTGATCATCAAGCGTCTTCTGCGCCCACTGACTGGCGCCCTTAATACTATCATAATGCTCGCAATAGAAACAGAAGTTGTCGGCCAGTTCGCGCCTTACAATTGCCTCCTCCAAGAAAGCATTCACAGACTCTGTGTACTTTGACTTGTGCTCTTGAACACTAAGGGCAACTCTTTGTACTGATATTTGACCTGTAATATGGAAATAAAAATATAAAGTTGATAAAAGCGTTTTTTTCCATTTAACTTTTTTTTTCAGATCTACAGTAAGCCTGAGGGAAATAAGGAAAAAACATATAACATGCACTGCATATGAAAAATGATAGGTACTAAAAGAAATAACTATCATTAAAAAAGTAAATTATAGTATGTCAAGGCAAATAAATAATGTAAAAAATTCTTACCAAAATGGAACCAAGGAGATAGATTACTTAGTGCATCTTTAGTGGGATCATTTCTCTTAGTGGCAAATACTTTTAGTCTGTTATCAAGAAAACTCTTCAGCATTTTAACTGCCTCATCATACCCCGGCCGGGCCCATGCTACGGGTCCTACATTCTTATCTGCCTCTCTCGAAACTATAGCTTCGTCCCAATCTATAGGCTGCAAAAAAATTATCGATTTTATTATGCCTATATTATGATAGCTGTGCCAATATAGATAAGATTAGGATGTAATTGCATAAGGAAGTGGCGTGTGCCTATAATGTGAAGTGATTTAAAGTTTTCACACTGACTATAGTAAGAGGAACAGATAAACCTAAAATATACTTGCTGTTTTTATTAGTGAGATATTCATGTTGGTTATTTTATGCAATAAAACAATATTTACTAATATACTTGGGCAAGAAACATGACGGTGACTATGCAGTGTTTTGTTTTATCACTTAACAGCTGCGCTATTAAATTTTACAGCAGCTTATGCTAAGGCCAATGGGGTGACAAATGGTAAGTGAAATAAACTTTAGATACAACAAATAATTCTGTAACCTTTTCCAGGTATGTAGTATTTACAATAACTCAGAGCATTTAGCAAAAACTAATGTCATAACAAATTGTAAGTACAAACAACATTTTTTTTAATACTAACCTCAGGCTCAAATTTGGCTGTGTATGGGTGTTTGATAACAGGAGGGAATTCAGTTAGGTATTCATCCAGCTTAGAGTTTATTTTATTCCGTATAGTCCTTGCAGAGTACTCCTGTTTATCTGATGCCACCCAGCAAGGAACAACATTGTGGGCATCAACCTATAACAAATTAATGGAGATCTATATGTAGTGGTAAAATAAATATAGATAACCCATAAAGCATTCTTTATATTAGGATATAACTTTAATAAATAGATATAAAAGTTACTACTAAGTTCTTCTATTCTGTTCAGATTATGCTTATCAGATATAATGTACAATTTATGATTCACTTGCTGTTGCCCGTGACTTCGTCCGCATGGGTTAGAAGATATAAGTTATGATTTATACCTGCCTTCTATCTATCTTGTAGGATTCATTCAGCGTTTGCAATGTAAGCGTAAAAAATGTGTTTTTTTACGACCTCACATTAGAAACCTCAAAAATTGTAGCCTATGTGTTATTCTGATGTATAAGCTATATTGTGGTAAAGTTTCATTCAAATCCATTCAGTAGTTTTTACGTGAAAGAGTAACAAACATCCATACATCCATACTTACAAACTTTCGCCTTTATAATAGTAGTAGGATAGTAGGATATGCATGATAAAAGATTAAACAAACATTTAAAACCAGAACATACCTGTATAAGTGGCACATCTTTCTTGAGTTTCTTTTTAACCCCATCCAACCAACCTAATGGTACTCTCAGTGGATTGAAGTCACAGACCACAGCTCCTATGTTGTGTTTCACCACCCACTGAGGCAACACCTCTGCCCCGCTACCCTCAAGCAAATGAAAAGATATGTTCAGTTTCTTGCAATCTGCAGCCACTTTCTCTAAACCTGAAAATAGACAGATTATTTAGTACTCAAGGTGTGTTTAGTAGAACATAAACTAAAGAAATATGTGTTTATTGTGGAGTTATGAATGGAACCTTATTTACCTTTAATCAGAAAGTCGAACTGCCTGACAGAAGCGTCTAAATATTTGGCAATCAAACAAAAACACACGTGGAGTGGCACTTCGTTTTTGAGCGCGAGTTTCTGTGCAAACAAGAAAGCCCAATTATCTTGCACTCGGCTGTCTCTAGACATCCAATACACGATCCCCTCGCAATTGTCAGGCACCATTTGCTCCTGAGACATTATCCTGAGGCGTTTTTTATTAAATTTGTAGTCCATTATGGACTTGGCGGTCTCATTGCGCTTAGTTTGGAACTGTTTCATTAATTCTTCGGCATTTGTGCTGCTTCCTTTAGCCTCAGATGAAAACGGCGCCGATAATTTCAGTTTTTTGGGCGCTGAAGCCATTTTTATTTCATTGATTATCAAAGGAAAATAATAAAATCTCATAAAAATAGAATCCTTCGAAAAAGGAACCGTAACAACAAAGAAAGACAACCAAGTTACCAACCCTCAAAATTACTGCTATGGTGTGGTATGGTACGGTGTTATGGGTACCGACTAGTGATTGGCCCCACTATTTTGATTACTATCGAAACTATCGATAGTATGATAATTCGTAGTGATCATAGTGATGAATTGTTTTTCATTAATTAATACAAATTATAAAAACATAATTTTCATAACAACAGTAGTAGCGTGGTAATTTCAGTTTTTCATAATAACCTAGAGAGCACTCGGCTATGTCCTAAAAATGTTTCCAAGGTTTAATGTTATGTTTATCGATACTTTTACAGACATTGTAGTCCAACTAAGTTGGCCGTCTATGTCAAATTATCTTTAGCATCTCTTTAAGACGATGAAAGATTTTTTAACTGGCAATCTGTCGAATTAAGAACAAAAATAAAAATTGGTATGATAATTTGACCTATGAATTAACTTTTAATCCTCTAACTGGTAAAAAGCAGTCCCGCACTATCCCAGAGATAAAATTATGTTATCGAGACGCGGGTGCCGTTATCTCACCTAGATACGGTACTATAATTATCATAGTTGTACCTATGTCGCAAAAATGTATGTAACAACGACTAAACAAGTAAACGTCAGATATTTATCGATATTTCTGATAAAAAAACATTCATAGTTATGTAGTTACTCACTGCTTATACATTGTTTATTATGTTCATGTGTGACTCGACGTAAAATCTAAGGTCTCATGAACTAAAACAATTAGATTTAATTCAAATTTATTAAATTAATATAAAATATTTACTGTAGGTACAAGAAAACATAAAATTAAATACTATAAACAAACAGAATCTATTTAAACAAGATCAGTTTCAGTTTCAGTATCAGCTTCTTCGGGCGTTGGGAAATATTTGTTTTTCAAATATTCACTGCATGGATGGCAATTGGCTCTACCGATGTTTGCTTTCATGCAGTCAAAGGAGCAGAATGAGATTAATTTGCAGGATGCACAAGGTATCTTATCGTCAACAAGCGGTAAGGCACAATCGAAACACACGTTGAACTTTTCAGTCTGAATTTCAATAAAATACAATAACTTAACATTGTATGCGGTTACTATAAATTATGTTTTATACATTAGTCCTAACATACATCCAAGTTTTGATTGATTCAATACCGTTAAAAAGGGGGGTTTGGACTGTTGCATTGATTGAATTGGGATTAATAGAGAAGGACATTGCTTTTGTTTTTTTGATACTATCAGATTTTTGGACTCTGCCTCTCTGACTCTGACTCTGGAACCGCTGCCTGATAATCATCAGGCAGCGGTTTTCATTAAAAAATATAGACATGTGACAAAGCTAACTAGTGAATTTTGTGTTTCCAAAATTCGTTTCGCTTGTCACATACACACTCATGTACGGTACTGAATCATTAGACTGACTGGATACTTAGGACAGGTTCAAACTTACCCCTTTTACAGTAAGCTCCGGTGTAACATACGGTCGTCTAGAAGTCATCACGTCTGGGGTCGACATCGTAGCCAACTTATGTTCGTGGATGAACGCCATAACTTCGGACTCTATCAAAGCCTTCTCCTGTGACGTCATGGTGTTGGAAGGTTTCACGATAGGCCATCCCCGCAAAACTTTCCACATTCTCTTGTAATAAAAGTGGACAATGCAAAGCAAGTGCCTCAGGATCCGGTCGTTGTATACTTTTTTCTTGGTGGTCTTTAGGACTTCCCAGATTTCGAGGCATCGGAGGGCTGTTAGCCAGAGGCCTGTACTTTTCTTATTTTTGTGCTCCTTCAGTATCATGTTCCATTGACGATGTTTATATCTTTAAGAAATTGGATTAATATTTATACACACTCAATTAAAAATGTGATTGCACAGAAAGCTGAGACGTAAAGGTCCACCCTAAAACCATTTAATTGGGCGAGATGTGACGCGGATTCGATTCACGCATAGGCGTGATTAAAAAATGATTCTTTCAAAAATCTGTCAAAAATCAAAGATATTTGTCAAAGCGACAAGGATTAAAATGAGCAGTATTTTTTTAAACTTTGGTTTGATATTATAGTCAACATAGCTAATCAAGTAATTTGAATCAACGATAAATGCACACGTACTTGTCAACGATTTCAATCAGCTCAATCAGAAGCTTGGCTTGCAGCCACCTGATGTACAGGAGTCTTGCGCACTCGACGACTAGGTCCAGTGCTTGTTTGTAATCAGCGATGTCATCGGCCGCCGTCCTCGCTACTCCTACGGCTTTCGCAGACTTAGTATCCTTCGTCTTGGTATCTTTCTTTGGTTTGACTTCGCTTTTAGCCTTCTTTGCGTTCCCTCCTATTATATGAAATTGAGAAAGATTCTACCTTAACTTGATTTTTAATGTTCAAGTATATGTTTTTGTTTTTGCCCATGTTGTCGTTCTTACCGGTGGGACTTGGAGGCTTTCGAGACGATTCTAGATCAGACAAAACCTTTCTTGCATAAACGAAGAGGTTGCTGTATTCATCCTTCCCATTTTGACATTTTATAAGAGGATCTGCGCCGAATAGGAGCAGGTTTGTCAACTGTAATAAGACCTGTTTCTGAACAACCTTTTGTAATATTTTGGGGGTACAAATAGGCATTATTTTTTAAAACGATGAGTAAAAGTTACGGGTATGTAAATGAACTATGCTGGTTGATTTATGCTACTATGTGGGTAGAATTTCCAAAAAATTCAAGACTAAAATACCATTTGTATTTTTTCTTGGAGTGGAATCAACTTGCAATATGGCAAATAGAACATTTTCACCAAAATAGTTTGATTATTTTCATTGATGATAGCGTTGAGGTCAGTGTTGGGGCTTCTCAAGACGATGTCGAATATATCCATACTCTTTAACATAGCCATATTAACTGCTGAGTGACCCTTATATTGAGTTATAGGATCGCAGCCATGTTCAAGAAGTAATTCTAGGATGTTACGACGAACCTGAAAGAAATGAATTTCAAAAATCGTTATCGCTTCATTCAGTTGGTTACTACGTTACTCTATCCGCTTTTCTAGTAACGTTTTGACAGATCATAAGATTGACCAAAGTTACGCTTCCGCTTAAAGTGGAATTCGAAGCCTCAATATCATGATTTAACAAGGGGTTAGCTATTGTCGTAATTCGAGCTTTTTTAACATTTATACATGTTTCTCTATCTGATAGCAACTTTAGATCATTATTGTTTATCGTACACCATTTTATTCCCACCTCTTCCTCTGGTTCAAAGTCTACTTTCCTCGCCATTATTGCATGGAGTAATGTTGGCCCTTCTACGTTTAGAACTGCTGGTTCCAGAGATCCGGACGCCACTCCATCAGGGATCGGTAATCTGTGGTCTGTTCGAGCTCCACTCTCAAGCAAGGAGCGTATTACTTCTAAATTGTCGAACGTCAAGGGTCCGCTAACAGCTATATCTAGTGATGTGTATCCTAACGACTGGAAAATAAAAGAAAAGGAATATAACTTTGAATTATTTAGTTAAGAATACCTATGTAAGCTTTCTCAAAATAATATTTTTTAACAGTCACCAAAGCCCTGTGTTATACTCGTATTAGTTTCTCTAAAGTCGTTCGTGCAGTGTGGCTTTCTTTTCGGAAAGGTTTACAATACTAACCGACACAGTGTTGGTTTTAAAACGTTGTGCGATTTTGGCCTCCATTGGCCGATTCGAGCATTGATATAAAATAAATGTAATAAACCAACAAACTTTTGGAAAGGCTTCATTGACATCCGCGCCATGGCGAACGAGTTCACGAATTAAGTCAGCACAGCCGGCCACAGTAGCTATCAAGAGTGGGGGTTGTGGACACTTGACTTTGCGCGGGTCTGCGCCGTCTTCCAGTAACTGAAGGATGGTCAACATTATCCGCCCCATCCTGATAAATAAAAACTGTTTTCAGAGATTAAAGTAGAAGATTAGCCACATTCATTTATTTCAGAAATATAACAATATGGGAGTTTTATTTTAACATCTCCTTTTGATGCAGTTGTAAACGGTCCAGTGTCTACTAAGTTCCTTAATAATTTAACTTACTTAACTCTCCATTGAGAATACGTTGACTGTTCCTGTCAAAAACACTATTATAATACTAACTTATCCTGTTTCATTTGTTCTATGGTATCTATCATGTCGTTTTCCGTATCGAATGCCTGCCACATCATGTCTCTGCTGGGTCTCAAAGTATCCTTTATAACTTTCGACGCAACTCTCTTAGCATTTTTATCCGGCATCTTTCTGTGATCATCTTCAAACATCAAAATGTCTGCGTCAACTTCTTTAGACATATCTCGAACTTCAAAAATATTCGGAATTGACGAATGTGGAACAATCGATGCAAACTCATCATGGACTCGTATTAAATATTCACTATTGATTGTACTATAGAGTCGTTTTTCTTCTGAGAATGCGTCTTCAACTGCGCTTGGTCTGCTTTCAGCAACTGGTTCTGGTATTGGTTTTACTTCAGATTTTCTTTTCGTGGCCGTTGCTGGTACCACTGAAGCCATTCTTTTCGTACCTAAAGGCTTCAGTGTTTTACTGGGGACCTTAGATAATGGTGCAACTGCAGGAGGCGGGTTTAAATCTCTTTTTATATGCCATTCTAAAACTGCATGTTCTGCTACGTCTGTTAAATGTAAATATTAAGTGTAAACTTGACTACTGATTAGCGAAGTATAGGTATCTTAACAAAATGTAAAAGTATAATGTTGCTATATGAAAATGCAACGGTATGATGTTCAATGTATTTAGCGTAAGAGATCTTGTTTACGGTTGTCATGACAAGCCTAAAGCACTTTTTTATTGGTTTTGTCGTTACTTATTATTAGATTTTATCTTTTTTAAAATCTTTTGTATTGCCAACTTACGGGGCAAGTGGTGTGTTGGTGGCAGTAGCGCCGCTAGCATCGACCCTGGCGGTATCTCCCAGCGAGCCATCGTGAACCGCAGCAGAGCGATGCCTAGCGGGGTGCAGCACACATCGTTCTGGCTGTCTATTTCGGCTCCGGCTTCCAGCAAGAAATGAATTATTTCGGGCTGATCTCCGCACTATTGGTAAAAATGATGGTATGATGAGTTATTAAAACTTATTAGTTGCGATGAATCCGGTTCAGCTGAGCGCATAAGCCGTTAATATATATTGCATTTTAACATTTGACTGGACTTTAAAAGAGGCAGCGACTAAATGACATTATTGACAAAAGTCCTACTTACAAAATAAATGATACCATTTCTTAGGGTCCATTACATAGCGAGTCTTCAGTGTTATCATATGGCGAATGTCTTTTCTCTCTGTCGTAAACCTGAACTGTCCAATCGTCTAGCCTATGTCATTGATATTGTTACTTACCGCTGCGTACATCATTGCCGAATTCCCTTTTAAATCTGTGACGTTAGGGTTTACATCAAACTCATTAATTAGCTGGGCAACGTTGGAGATGTGTCCCAAAAAACATGCCATTAACATCGTCCTAGAAAAGATGAGTTTTAGATAAATATCTAGAGCGATTCAGGTCCGTTACATAACGACCTCAAGCCAGACTGTTGTCAGGCCTATAGTTGAGGCATGGCATGACCCAGCCAGCTAACTTGCCATTTTGGTTATGTAAGCCAATTTTTTTTTGTGTTTGCCAAGTAAAATTGGTAATTGACGACACCAAATAATCTTAAACCAGTTTTATTCCGCGTTTTTCTATCAAATCAATCAAATCAAATCAAATCAATTTTATTTGTTAACACAGGTATGAAGTTACAGGTCTTATTTTTAAATTACAGATCGCCATGTTATGCCTGGAGGCGTACAAATATGCAATTATAATAAAATTATACTTATTACAACTTTTCCTAATAAATGAACTCGGGTGTAAGTCAGGTTTCCTAAATACGTCCCCTAATAGCCTATAGACGTCCCACTATTGTGGCCTAGGCCCCCACTCTTATTGGGAACGAGCATTGATCACCATGATAGCTCACTGCGTCTTGACGATTTTCAGATTGCATAAACTTAACGATGTATTCCTTCACTGTTTCGTCAGTGGTGTCATAGCATACCAATCCATGCATAGAACCGAAAAGGCACGAAGATACTATTAAAAGTACTACAATTGATAAAAATCAGAAAAATACGTTTTAGTTAATTATCAGCTGACCTGCAATCCAGCTCATGCCTCCCAGCAGGTTTGAAGGAGCTCCTGGGGCCAGACATTATTTTGTTCAGCTGCAGCTTGAACTTGGCTCGCTGCTCCTCGTGCTGGTAGCAATGCTTCATCATGTGTATGATCATCCTGTTGTTGTTCCATGCGTTGTACACTTTGTCTTCGGGCAAACTGTCCTTGGTCATACTGTCGTCACTTACCGCCTAGAAATACATTTATATATCTTGAAGTTAGATTTTTAATAAATGGTTACGGTATTTGTACCACGTTGTAAGTCTAAAACTAAATAACCTAGTAATTTGGATTCAATAATCTATTAAACAAACTCAATCTTTTCCCAATGCCATTGCGCAAAGTAGCTGGTAAACCTATGTCTTTAATTAAAACTTAATAAGTACCGGTAAAGTTCCAGAGTGCTCGACAAGGGTGTTAATTTGGTTGTTGTAGTAGGCGCGGTCGAAAAGCTCCACATGGCAGAGCTGACTGTTGGTATCAGTGCAGGACTTCGGGTACAGCCTGGGCCAGTTCTCCGCCGCCACCAACGGATCACACCCGTGCTTCTTCAGCAGATCTAGAGCCGAATTTACTTCGCCAACCTGGTGATATCGAGTGTTATAATGTGAGTACGATCACCTCCAAAACAGTACAGTGGATCGGAACCTTACTTGATTTTGGATAATTGTTGATTTATTTATCAGTACAAGAACACCGTACTACTGGTAATTGATGATGTTATTATGGAAACAGATTAATGAGGATTATTATTTTCTATACACTAATCGAATTTACAAAATAAATGCCATGCACTAATAATGTTTGCTTCGAGTCATATCTCATACTGAAAAACTTCAAAATGTAAGGCTGTCCAAATTAGGCTCGTGAAGGATTTGAACCTCCGACCTCCGATGCACAGGTGTTTTAACCTGGATATCGGCGCTCTCGCCCTCTGAGCTAACGAGACCTGTGAGAATAATTTTGAATTTATCGACCAGTACACTCAAATTTCGTCACTACCATTTGAAAATCGACCTTAAGTCTTAAAGAATAAAGCTGCTATTCATATCTAAGTAACGTCTGACTGTGTACCATGAGATTTCGTAAACCGACACGCAACAACAGGGCCGACCTTAATGCTTAAATAATAAAGTTGCTATTCATATCTTAATAATGTCTGACTGTGTACCATGAGATTTCATAAACCGACAGGTTAATATTCAGTAGTACGTAGGGATAATGTCGTATGGTTTTCTCTATGTTGCCGATTTCATTTTGGTTTGGCACCGACTTCAAAAAGTATAAGTTTGTAATACTAGAGGTGTAAATATATTTTATTCTTTTTAGTTCGTTTTTTGAAGGCGGTTCCTTTTTTTTACGTAAAAAAATAAACATTGTCTTTCTGTTTTGAAGAATTTTTGTTTTAATTTTAATTTCATACTTACTTTTTAGTCGCAAGTTCTTAATTAACGTATATAAGGTTTTCGTTAAGTTACCTAATGATTTAGTAGTGAATAAGTGATGTTTTAAAGGATAAGTTTTTTTAATAACTCTGTTTAAAAATAATCACATAACAGATTATATTGTATTTGTATTGTATTATTGTATTATTATTTTATTGTATTGTATTATTATATTGATAACTTCTTGTCTAATAATAACTAAAAACCTTCATGCACACATACCTACATACATTCTTACAGGTGAAACTCAGAACCTCCTTCTTTTAGTTAGTTAAAGCACTAAAACCTTCTTCTGAATGCAAAAAATACTTTTCTGAAAACCGCATCCAAATCGCTTTAGCCAAACGCGAGATAATCGCCGACAAACATACATACATACAAACGATCGAACTGAGAACAAAAGTCAAAAGTTTATCATCAATATTAGAAACTGATCAGAACTTAATCAGAAAACTTAAAAAGGTCTGCTTATTTCCAACTATCGGTAAGTAGTTTAAAACTGAGGACTAGATTAAGATTATTTCTAACAGCTAAGTACTAACAATCTTTGTCTCATTAATTAGTTTGATACGATGAGGAGCCACTGTATTGCTTCCGTGTGTCGAAGTATCCAGGTCGGGGGCTATGGGGGGAGCCGAAGGTCGCCAGGAGAGGCGCATCAGCTGCGTACCACGCCAGAGACCTACGTCCGCGCGAAGGCAAGCGTGGGACTCCACGCCAGGTCCCCAGCGCACGTCGTTATAGTACAATCCCTAGATATAATTGAGTAAGATTACATTAGAAGAAAATGTTTGCTAATGCCTACTTATTTGATTGCTGGTAAGATAGGTAAATTTAGGTTGACGCATTTTAGTGCAGATTACACCGATATTTTCTTATCCCCAAATTAAATTAAAACCAACAAAACAAACAACAAATTGCACACGTAGCTGTTCCACTCTTCATTTAGACTTTGGATTAAAAACTGTAACGGAATCATGACTGTTCTGTTTCCAAATATCCATCGATATCTACACTAATACCTAGTAAGTACTTCGCAGCTTAATGAGTCATTTATACCAAATATTTCATTTTTAAATTGTTTACAGGGAATCCTGGATTTTCCCACGTAATCTCCGTTTGTATGACTCAAAAACAAAAAATTCGACACAAAACAAAGAGCGCCGAGAACCATTTCTAAATGTCTCTGACTTCGCCAGTGTAGAGGCACTTTCCTCTATTTTTCCACTCTAGTATACGAATCTATCGTTTTACAACTACTTTCACCTTCACAGGTTCATACCATTGGGATACACTAACCTTAAAGACACGTCCATCGGGATACGACATAGTCCCGTAGCCATGCATGCGGTTGTTGTAGTAGTGACCTTCGTAGGTGAAGGCCATGTGGTTAGCGTCGATGTAGCGCCAGCGGTAGTCGCCGTAGCCGTGCATGGTATCACGTAGTAGGCTACCATCGTACGATTGCTGGGACTGGAAAATATAGTAGGTGTGGCAGTAGATAACCAGATGGTTAATGCTAAAGTGAAAAACGCTATTTGGATGCGGACTTCTTTGGGATGTTCCCGGAAAAACCCAAAATATATCAATTGTCATAACTTTAAGCAGTTGTTGGTAGGTACAATGAAAGAATGTTGAAATATTTTGGTACTTTTTGTTATCATTTTTTTCCCTCCCCCTTGAGAGACAATTATATCAGTTGCTTATTTGCTAGCCTTGTAGTATAACTTCGTCATTAAAAGCTTCAATTCTAAGAAGTTTTGCTTTATGGTAAGTCTACCCCATCACTGGCTTCATTAGAATCACTTGCGTACACCTGATTCACTTGCATATTCCAAAATGGGTCACATCTTACCTCGGCTCCAGTCCAGTGGTTCCCACCATGCCCGTGTTTCCTTTGATCCTGGTCTCTCTCACCCTGATAATATTCATCATAGGGCCAATCCTTTTCAACAGTAGTCTTCGGACCGTGACATGGCATGCCGTATACGGTACTTGTTTCCCTATCCTTGTGTATCACAATAACTTCATTTACACCTTCCAGTTTGGATTTTTTAAAGTAAAATTTATATCAAAGTATTTAATAATAATGTCAAAAAAATTAAAAGTTATCGTTATCATATTTTTGATATTTTTGATTATGTCATTTTCGCTACTTTTTTTTACTATATAGGCTAAAAAGTTTATGAACTCCTTAGAGTTGGTGAGAGTCTGAAGAGGTTAACATCATCAATACATTTTTGTAAAGAAGATTCTTGAGTGTTTGGCAAGGTATAACAGTGAATAACATCGGAGTCCCTTGGTCCCTGGTACGAGGGAAGGGTAAAGACCTGCAGACCAGAAGTATTGGAGTATCGCTTCGCATCTTAAACTAGAATAAAATACACCGACAGAGTTACATAGTCCGGAAGAATGATAATAAAACCAGCTTGTTAACGTTTCGCTGTCATTTGAAGACCACTTATCATTTAGAAAAAAATAAAGTTAGGATTACCACTGCATGTAGGGAATTAGACGATGTGAAAGTAAGGTAATTGAAATAAAAACGACACTTGATAAGCTTAAACCATACATATATTTAATAAAACAATATCACTTATTAAAATATTATAGAACTTACGAGTTAAAATGCTAAAAACAATTACATCTGCAATAACTTGATTTCGATCTTTCGAAGTAAGTGTATTCCTGAAACAAAAAAGGACACTTAACAATTTAATTTGACATTTAGCAAGAATATTGCTGTCCCTCGCCGTTAGATTACGGTTAAGATTTTTCCATGTTTCTTTTGTCTAGAGCACTTCAGATTTATATTTTATTTCTTTTTTCGAATTGCTTGTGGTAAATTCCACCTTGTAAGTATGTCCATAAAGTTTTAAATAAATAAACTTACTAATAAGAAGGCAGCTGAGAGAAGCAGCGCCTTGTGTTTCGGCTGCACGGCTGAGGAGGGTATAGACAGGGTGGTGACGAAGCTGTTGAGGTTCCTGTCCCAGCCGTGCTCGATACGACCGACCTCACGCAAAGAGTCACACGTCATTATCTGGAATACATAGAGATATTTTATATTTTTTTCAAGTTATGTACAAAATCCGATAACATTGGAGATTCATTTTGATTACGATAGACAAATTTATTTTGATTTTTGTCTAGAATTTAAAAGGACGATTGCGTCACTTAAGAATTTACATCCACGTAGACAAAGCTTATCCTAAGAGACTTTTGAACCAAAATAAGCCTTACAGTAGCCTTAGCCGTATTAGTTTACCATATTATTGACTTTAGATAACACGGTTACTGATACAACTTGAATCTACTCGTACGATAATAACGGCTGGCGGCTAGTTCGTCAAACATTTCAATATCTTAGAATTTCGATATGAATTCTATAACCTAAACAGTGTAGTGAAATTTCATTTTAATGACTCCTTTAAGATAAGGGTTTTTGGTAAGCCTTGACCTTCATACAATACAGTACGATTTGGCGAAATTGTGTGCTGCCTTGCATGTAATATTTCTACTTTGACTGAGCCTTAATGCTTGTTCTAAGTCTGGGTTTCCTTGTGTATGTGATTTCAAGAACACCCGTGAAACCGCTCGCGATGCAGGGATCAAATCACTTTTTTATCTAATCAAATTTTGCGGGATTTTTTTTTTAATAAATGTGGAACGAATTTTAGTTCACTACTACTAACCACAATACGTGGGGTGAACTTTTGCTTTAAAATTTCAAATTTTGAAATGTTGAGTAAAGAATTCGAAGTAAGCGTTACTTCTTAAACTGTCCTGAGCGTCTACCACTGGGACCCAAAGAAATGTTATAACGGTTTTGGAAGCGTGAAGGCGAAATGCACGTTGTAGAGCATCACTCTTCCTCACCAGCAATAATACCTCTAAAAATAGTGTAAAATTTGGTTGAATAAATAAATAAATATTACTTTAAGACGTTGTGGAAGAATCTGATCCGTTAGAATTCTTGAACTTATTATCCGCGATTCCATAACTTCCATAAGCAACGCACCTTAAACTCAGAAAGCAGAAGAGCACTCTTCTTTAGAACAGCTGGACCCTCGATGGCGAACAGAACTTGATCATTGGCATCTTTGACGTGGAAGAAAGGCACGATCCACGTACATTGCTGTTGTACACGGCCCACGTAGTCTCCAGGAGGAGTTATCACTTTCATTTCCTGTAAACAACAATTAAGATCATTTTAGGCTCTCCTTTATTCTAGGCGTAATATGGAAGACTTGTTACATCTTAACAAGCTAAATAAATACTGCGAGTAGCGTGCTAAACTTTATCATGATAGGTTTCATCATGATTTTTAGTACCCATTGGCTATCTTTATGCCTGAAAGCAAATTTATATGGGTGGACAAAACTTTTGTCCATAATTAGTGTATAGTTATCGGCACGGATCTTGAGCGCTGACCTTCACCTGCGCAGAAGTGTTTTTTTGGGTCCCCTTTGCGGTATGAAGTGAGGTGCGGGGCGGATAAAGTGTAGTGATTGGCCCGCAGCGCATCGCGTTATAGCCATCACTCGTGATTGGTTGAAATTCGACGAGTACGCACAATTGATTGGCGTTTTAGTTTACGATGCGCAAAGCGATCCCCACTTTTCCGCCGAGCGCCTAAGATCCGTGCCGGTAACTATACCGAATATAAAGTTCCCCAGTACAATTAATAAAATATTTGTGACATCATCATCATCAGGCATCAACTTTGAGTACTTCAAATAAAGATGCTTCAATGACGTAAGGCTTGCAGACTGCTGCCCAGGGCCGGATTTAGGGGCCCAGGGGCCCCGAGGCCTCTAGGCAACAAAGGAGTGGGGGCCCCCCACTGCTGCTGCCCCTTTATGCACAAAAGTTGTTTACTTAAGATTAGTTCGAATGACGTCACAAACTCGATTTCAGTTATCTTCCTAACAACAGTTCCGTTTATAGATAACAGACAATTACATCCACCTCTTGGGCCGTAAAATTATGTTTTGTTGTCTGATAAATTATTTTGATAAAAACATTTTCTATAAAGGTTATTGTTCGTAAATGTATGTTTCTAACTATTAATATCAGTACCGTTTTGATTAAGGTAGCATATGAATACTATATGTATTACCCTTTTTGAGATACATTACTCATGAGAGGAATAGTTGACCATACTGTAATAGCGGCGTATCGGACAAAACTACGGATGACGTAGCACGGCGGTTCAGGTTTAGTCAGTAAGAGTCTGACACTACCCGTGCCCTCTCCCAAGAAAGCGGGCGTTGATAAAGGTTCCCCCGCTTTATTAAAAACAAATGTGTTCTCGTTTTGGCGGCCATAAAAGCATTGAATACTGATCCCAAGATCAGCAGAGGAACCATTGTAAGAGAAACATACCTGCAATCGACATGGGAAGCAACAGGAGGCGGCTGCCAGTCTTCTCTCCATGACTACAGCTTCCTGCCTAGTGTTGTCATGCAGGTGCATGGTGAAGGCTCGGCCGGTCCCACACAGGCATCTCTGAGAAGAACTCGAGGTCTCACTGGCGATGTAGAGTGCCTCCCCATTCGGTACTCGTACTATGTATCGATTCTCCGACTCGATTCTGGATGTAACTGATGATTTTACGATTGATGATTGTACTGTATTTGACATTTCATAAACGAGAAGCAGAAGGGAGAAATTGAAAAGACCAATAGCAGTTATTCAGTATGTTATACATGTGTAGCTCTTCAATTTTATTTTCCACTTTTGTCAATGTCAAAGTATTTATTTCAATTAGATCAATTTATGGCAATTTTTGACGTCAAACAATTTATTTATACAATATTAAAATCTAGTGTCAGTCTGTCGGTCAATCTCCTATTGAAGTTACCTTATAATGGCTTCTCTTGTAATGGCTTAAGTTACTTGATTAAAGGATGAAAAACTTTATCAAACATTTTGGACGGGCAAAAAACTTTTCAAGACTTAGCATGAACATACTTACGATCATTTAACTCAACAGTTTGTTGGATGAGAAGGCTGGATACTCCGATTAGGAAGTCCAGTCCATGGATAGGGATGAACTGTCCTCGGGAATTTGTACGCCAGTCGAGTGTGGAGACAGGTAAGTGTGCACGGTTACCACCTAAAATACATGAGTGGAGAGGATTTTTGTTTAACGAAGCTGTGCATATGGCCGTAGACAGTGATGCATAGATAACAAATATTTCAAGAATTTTGAGAAAGCTCTACTTTTTAATAAATCATTTAGTTATTTTAAGTAAGGTTGTTTTAAACATTGTTCAATAATATAGTTAACTCACCCTGTGTAGGCTGCACACTTATAACTAAATCTGTCCTAACTGGTGTCCCATCATCTGCAAGAAGATCACGACATTCTTTTGTAATTTTTTTTCTTTCGTCAGAGGAAATATAAGTAATTGTTTGTGTTGGATTTCCTACAAAGTATTTCGATGTGTGGTAGAGTTTGTCTGTCCCATAATTATGATTTCCTCTGTGTAAAGGATCTATCGAATGATATAAATTATTCAAATTCGCCGAATACCATTTGTTGATAAACATTGTGCAACAAATTCGCAATATTAACTTCAGCAGTTTATATAAATACATTAAACAACCACTCCACTGTAATCCATAGCTACTTTACCATAACACTTAACTGATAACAGTTAAAAAAGATAAAATACCTTTTAAAAAGTTTAACTTTCATGGTCATCACTACTTTTGTGTTCAGATCATCATGGTAAATATTTTTTTAACCTTATTCCAGAAATTTGTTCTTTTCGCAAAATCTATAATATTTTAATAAAATCTATTATTACAGTCGTTCATTATTCCAGTAATTGTCATAGATTTATTACTCCTATCAGATAGCATGAAACAAACAAGTAATTATCGGAATTGAATTCTTATCTTTTCATTATTAATTTTATAATTTCCGCTATACCTTCAGTCGCTGCAGCATTTTCTATCCCCGTAACTTTCCTGGCTCGAACACTGTCATCCATCTTCGGTACAATATCGATCACTTCACCACCGTTTTATTCAATTCCAACAGAAAGATGTTATTTGTTGTCAATGCGTCGGCAAACTGTGTTATCGTCATTTTTACACGTTGTTATCGAGTTATCAATAAAGATAAATCAGCAATATAATCGACGGACAGACATACGTTGCTCTCAGATTGCTACATTAATTATAGGTATTGGATAGAGAACTATGTGTAAAGGCTGATATGTTGTTGGTTTTCCTTAGGAACGGATTTCTTTGTTATATTAATTACGTGATGCCGGTTTTGTTTCCAGTTTCTATTATTAAAATTTCAAAGGGGCGCAAAATAATCTTAGGTATTGTATTCAGGTCAAACTTATGCATAGGAACTGTCGTTTTGATTTTGACCAACTGATAACGGGTAGCAAAAAATATAAGATATGATTGAAACATGTTTTATTGAAAACCATTTATATTTGGGTGTTAGTAATTACTTGAATAAAGTGATAACATTCAAGTCGTTAAAATGACCGGTACATTACAGTACAGTATTAATAATAAATTACATTCATATATTCTATCTAATTCTCATCACTCCGACTAACATTTATTGTAAATGTCAAGATAAAACATTGTAAATTTCGCATAGGGATTAGTAAACACGCGGTCTGTGCTCGTGGAACGAAGGACACAAGTTTGAAGCCAAAATTTCGATCGGAAGACTTAGAGGGTCGAGTGCAATATCCACTCTTCTAAAGACACTTGGTGACGTCACTCCGCAGCTGACGTCACTCGTGTTAACCAAACATTTATTGTCCTAGTATAGTCTAAAGTGCCGCGCTAGACTTAAGCTATTTGCGCTCTCATCTCAGGCCAGGTGGTTTACTGTGGGGCGTCTGACAAAGCAATACTGTCTCTACCTTTCCGAATCGTTACATCTAAATATAGTTTTAGTTAAATAAATAGAAAATATAGATATAATAAACAGGTACACATCTATTAGTTACATGTACCCATGTGATATTTCTCAATACATTGGAATATATTCCCATTTATAATAGTCTCATACTTTGGAATTACATTTATTATACATATAATATTCAGATTAGTTTCAATACTTACGTGGACACACTTAAATACAAATATTCGTAAGTAAATACTTAACAACAATAAAGTTACCATCTTAATACATCCATAAACACTTCGAATTTCCGAAAAACTCACATCTAATCCTGCCCCGAGTTCCACATTATATTATCATATAAGATGGATCTACACTTGAAATACGATCGCAAAAACATATCTAGCAAAAGTCCATACAACGTTCAATATAATATAATAATAATATTCAAATTACATTTAACAATGAAAGCGTAGAATTATCGCATAAATAACATGCTAGCTGACGTAACTATTGAGATCAACTTTGTTTGACTGTTAAACTCGGTATCCCTACGGGTCTATGGCTGGTTAGACTCGTACGAATACGATAACAAAGTCTTAACTAGATAATACTAATGGTGAAATGATATACCTTTAGGTGACAAGTTTAAAAAAAAGTACATTTATCGGAGAACGGCTCGTAGAGGGACGATGGAAGTAGCCTTGTCCATTACATGAGACGTGCCTCGTCCCTCGTGTTGGGGTGGTCGGTTGTAGTGCGGGTGGTCTATCGCTGGAAGGCTCTCTGCCAGCCGAGGTTGAGCTTGAGGGTGGCGGGCAGGCAGGGGCTGGCCTCGCACTCCCCGTCCAGCTCGTCCGCGAGGTTGTCGTGCAGCTCCCGGAGCGCCATCAGGGCGGAGCGAGCAGCTCGCTGGCAACTCATGTCCCCTTCGCAGGTCGTGTCAGCTTCAGACAGGAATACTAAGTCGCAAGTTGTTGGTGGTGCCTCACCCTGTAATCAAGAAAATAAGATTACACAATTTAGAAGACGAGCGTTAAAATTTCAAGAAAAATAAGGCAAAGATAAATTCATACGCATAGATAGCAGATCTGATGCAGGCTGCAAAGTGGAAGGAACAGTTGTCCACGGTCGCCGGCTAGCAGGTCTACTCCGCGGCAGCGCTGCACAATCTTTGCAAGGACTGGGCATGCTCCAGAGGCTCCCACTATAACATATAATATTTACTACATTAGTTCCCACTCATCTTATTTTTTTTAAATATTCAGAACTAGCTAATATATTTACCAGTTGCCATAACAGGAATACGGTGTCGTCCACTTCCACCCATGTATCCTTCAGAGAACTGTTCTTCAATCTTTCCGTTCAAGTAGTGACCTGCTCCTTGTTCATCTTCAAAGTCATTGTTCCTGTCATCACTCTTCTCGAATCCGGGAATGTCGTTGTTCAAAATTTCCACCTTTTCTTTTTTGACGGCAACGCGCTTAGCTTTAGCGTCATCAGCGGGATTCGGAGATGGAGCTACGTTTACTTTGGTCTTCTGAATTTGTAGACTTTGCTTGAATTCTTTCAGCGCCTTTCTCATTTTTTCCAAACTGTAAGCAGCTGCCAGTCGTGACAGTAACTTCTCCTTCATTTCTTGTTCCTCCTTTGAGTCAAGTTCTTCGCCTACGTTCGAGTAATGCAACGCCTCATCAACAATCAGTCCCTCCATATTTCGTAGCTTTTTGTCAATGTTGTCCAACTTAGAATCATTATCAGAGGCAGAGCTTCTCTTGTCGTCATTTTGGATAGCGAGATGAGCTCTATCAATTTGAATTTCAGTTTCTTCATTAGGTTTCGTTTCGACATAGTTTCGTTTCACGTTGCTATGTTTTCGAAATGAATTCAAAGGGTAAATTACTTCCTTGTTGAACGTATCAAAATACTGCTTTCTCAGTCTATCTTGAGTCAAGTCGTTAACAAAACCAACTTGTTTTTTGCTGCGTTTGTCAATGCCGAAGTAATCAGACCAATCAATAGATTTCTTCTTAATGTGTATAGGCTTGTCTTTGTCGCTGTGGTCGTGCTCAACATGGTCATGATTGTGGGCATGGTCGTGATGATCTACTTCTTTACCGAACACACCAGGGTGATGGAGGTTGTGCCCATGATGTTCATGGCTATCATCTTCCAAGACTGCAGAGTTGTTGTGTTCATGAGTGTTATTGTGGGCAGTTGTCAATAAAGGCGGTTTTACGTCGTGGCTATGTTCATGCTCTTCGTGATCCGTATTTCGTTTTACAGGTGTTTTGATGATTTCTATCTCCGAACCCCCGAATATCTTTGAAAGATCTTTGATTAACTTGGGGTCCGTACCTGCACTGCTTCGGAATGACTTAGCAGTATCGCGTTTATTTTGGTTTGGGCTAAATCTCTTTACATTTAAGCTATATGATCCGCTACTGCGTTTTGTTACAGGGAAACGCTTTTCCATGGCATCGTAGGTATATTGGTCTTCATCTGCTAAGTCAGACATATTATCATCATCCAAAGGTTGAAAGGCGATAGCATATTCTTCACGAATATCATCCTTATCGTCATCAGAGACATCATAACCATTGTAGTTGGAATCAACAGAACCGTCTCCACTCTTTCTGCCATCGTAATCCAACATAATAGGATGATTTGAATCAGGTTCAGAACTTCGCTTCCTCTTGAATGCAATGGGGCCCCAGTTGTCGGGGTATCGTTTCTTAACGATTTTTTCTTTGTAAAGTTTGACGACGCCCTGGGGTGCACTCTCGATATTGTTAGCATGTTCCTTGTTGTACTTGTATTTTGACCAGAGCTGGCCTAAGAGTAGTGCGTATTCTTCGTCATTATCAGGTTCAACCTCTAATTCCTTCTTCTCTGCGCCTTCATTTTTATCCATAAATAATTCGCGCAGTCTATCATTGTCAGAGTGATGAGTCCTCTCACGGAAAGCGGACTCTTTCTTAGCACCTGGGTTAGCCGAGTTCTTTTTCTTAATCAATTTATATTCATATGCTTCCGGAGGTCTTTCATTCTCGTCTAGTAGTTTGACGATGTATTTAGGGGAAGGTTCCTCTTCAATATCTTCAACGTCAGCATAATCGGGTTCTGAAATAAGCAAATAGTTTCAATAATTAATTTTGTCTTCTAATTCTCGCATGAAACACTGTCTGACGTAAATGAATATCTCAAAATTATAATTTAAAGTTAACATATTATGCGTGTGTTCATATACCTGGGTATCCTTGTGGTGGTACAAACTCGTAGAGGGAATCGTAGTCGGGTTGCGGCAGTACCGGGCCGTGCATGCGTCCCCGCTGCCGTCGCTGCAGCGCCTCAAGCGCGCCGCGAAGCGACGAGCCTCCCCGGTCGGCGCACGCGCATGTTAGCGCGCACGCCAGTAACAGTAGCCATGTTAGGCCCATTGCTTTGTATGTTTCTGGAAAAGTAGAGATCTTTGTTAATCAAGCGACTTGTGATTGCGAAAATATTTTTATGGGCTTAAGGACCTGTTTCATCTTACTCAGTATTTTTATTCATATACTTAACAAGAAGTAAAATAAAAAAATAGTTTCATTTGTTCCCTAAAAGATCTAGATCTAAAAAGCTATTGTATTCATTTTCTTATTAACAAAGATCGTTGTAATAGTCTCAAAACATTATATGTCAAATTGCAAAAACAGTACTAAAATGGAATCAACCCTTCTTAAAGCAAACTATCCCATACTAATGAAAGACTAACCCACAGATACCTAACAATGAGTACAAAGAGGTATGAAATAGTTGTGAGATTAAAATAACTGCACGATTCTAACAATACCCCGGTCTAAACACTCAGGCATCTAAAGACGTGATCCCAGTTATATTCAAAGGGCGATATTAAACGGTTCATGGCCGCCGACCGCATGGCCGGGTTAAATCGAGTTGCCCCGAGCGCCTTTTGTATCCCGATGAAATAATTGAGTCAGGGTGGGAAATTCATATTTTATTGACGGTTATTTATTTTGATGCTTCGCCCGGAAAACACTCGATTTACTCCGAGAGAGGTTGAGGTTTAATTGAGTTTGATTTTAAACGAAGATTTATTAAACGTGTTTCAGACGAAGAAGCTTGATAAATTTAAAGTGATTTTAATAGAGAATGGGAGTGAAAAAAACGTATATGAACCGATGAATATGACGATCTTTTAATAGTAGCGAGGAAGACTAAGAACAACACAGACAAAAGAAAGACAGAAGTGGAAACATACATGAAAGTGAAAAAGAAAAAACGGAAGTTCATTAATTTTAGATTACGAAAGCATAATTAGGTACCTAATATTCATAAGTGTGTAATCGAAATTATATTTTCCGACGTATAATTGAAAAATCTTCAACATAACAATATTTCATGAGCATTAAATCTTCCGTTCCACATTTATGAAAATTCCATCTGACAGCGTTGAACGCTAGATATTAAGGGTCCACTAAGAACCGTGGGGAATGCGTGTTATGAAGGCTGCGTACTTAAGTTCTTAGCGACGCAATATCAGACAGCCGGCCATGAATATTTCATGTACTATGTACGTGATACTTCGCCTATTACTGTCTCGGTCAGGGCCTTTTTCGCAAAAGTTTCAGAGCATCGGATAATTTCAGTCAGTATTTTGACGTATTAATTAGTTTCGGAAGGCACGTTAAATTGTGGGTCCCGGCTGTTTTTCCTACATCTTTGACAGTCGTTACAGATAGTCAGAAGCTGTAAAAGTCTGACAGCCAGTCTAACCAAGGGGTATCGTGTTGCCCAGGTAACTGGGTTGAGGAGGTCAGATGGGCAGTCGCTCCTTGTAAAACACTGGTACTTAGCTGAAACCGGTTGGACTGGTAGCCGACCCCAACATAGTTGGGAAAAGGCTAGGCCGATGATGATTTTGACGTATTAATCAGACTCTGTAACTCTGTTACATTCCTGCAGTCACTAATCGTAGTAGAAAACGTTTAAATGTATTTCAATGACGATAAAACGACGTATTTAAGTTTCGTTTAGTCACGTGACTTAGATCTGTCATTTCCATACATGAGCTATTTCTATCAACGCTAGCCATTGTCGAAGTGACGCTGTATTGAGAAGACTTCAGTTAGGTGAGTTGTGTTTATATACCCACAAACAAATACTCGTAGCAAGAGATACCAAAAATTACAACGTTATATAAAAAATAAGCATAGAAAGGTTTTGAGAATCAAGTATTTTTACGTAAAAAGGCCGAAAGGACATGACGTCTATATACTTTTTTATAGAGAAAAAATACAAAGGACTTCTTAGAAATCGGATGTACGGGTTTGTTGCCTTTAGAAAATTGATAATGGTATCTTGGGAAAAGTGAAATGTGTATCTTTTTACAAATAAAGAGGTACTTTTATAGAAAAAAGTGGTTTGAACTTCTTTTGTTGTCCCGGTCTAATATAGTGAAGCCGTCACGGAATACTGTAATAAAGTATATTGTGTACTTTAGTATCTATCTATAACTTTTTTGGATTCTCTGGGGACGTTTTGAAGTGTACCCTTTAAGGTCTTTAGAAACGTATCCTAAGTAATATTATACGTCTATGCGTATAGGGGCCTCCAATGTGTTGTGTTACATGTTTTAAAAGTAGTCACTAAATAATTCGGTAAAATGTGTGACTTAGCGGAAGCTTGAAGCTTTTTAAAAGCCGCTTTGAGCAATTTTTTTATTCTGTTTCCAGTCTTTGATTTAGGAAGTAACATAAATAATTTATTTTTTTAGGGTTCCGTGCCCAAATGTTTAAAATGGAATCCTAGTACTAAGCTTCCACTGTCAGTTCATCTGTCCGTCAGACAGAAATGCGACACATGAACTTTCATAGCTGACGTATTATTTTGAAATGTTACTGCGTAGCGTCTAGTATTGCTTAAGATTCAGTAAATTTACAGGGAATTAAAAAAACCGGTAAAATGCGAGACGGCCTCACTACACAGAGGGTTCAGAGAGTAAAAATTGTTAATTTACTGAATATTTAGCCAACTAGACACTAGCCTGTTACATAACAAAAAATTACTGCGATATTTTTGCGTATCATCCCTTATAAAACATGCAGAAATGACACGAATGTTATAAATTACGTTTTTCTTTGTCATCAATCATATAGATAGACACGTGTCGTCTGGTACGTAGACACTACATACTGCTAGAGGTTTTTACCTAAATGTCTGGAAATAAAAAATGTACATTTTTTAATGTTAAAAAAGTACAAGTGAGTAGTTGGCAAGTTTTCCTCATGGAGTTTAAATTAATTCGTTTTCGTTTATAAGTTTTCACCCTTTGGGCATGAAACCTTAGGAAAAAATGATTAAACGTTAAAAATAGAACATTTGACATGGGCACGAAACCTTAGAAAATTGATTAATGTTAAAAATAAAACACTTGAGTTTCGAACTCATGACATTTAAACAACCTCCTTGCGTAGGAAGCTCTTCCGCACACTTGCAAGCTACGGTATTGGAGTAGACGAGTGCACTTCGTTTGCTAGTGGCTTAGTGCCAACCACCCACGGTACACGAGAATGGAAAATGGAACTTCCCACAGACATTTATTTTAAAAATGAAAGCTCGAAGTATAGTAAATTATGTATTCAATTTTTGGGAAGGGATTTGCTATTTAACTCTGTAAGTGTCCAAAAAGATTTGCTTTGCGTACCCTTTTTTTTAAAGAGGGTTGTACGATGTGTCTATCCAAAAAGAATATTAAATTAACGGATTCGTCGATATAACGGTTTAGTCATAGCCAAAACACTTAAATTGATTGTATAAAATGATAGCAAATTTTAATAATATTCTATGAAATTCTATTTAGGTATTCTTATAATTTTATTTCAGGCAAGCAATTTCGTTTATGTATGTATTCTGTCTCAAGGTGAACTGACAAGCAGAAAATAGGTATCTTTAACTCGACATCTATTCATGAAACCTTTATTCTGCGTTATGATAACTAGACGCGAAATTAAATGTCCTTCTTTGTAAGTTTTCCTTCTGATAGTAGCATCCAGACATATTTATGCTTAAAGGGTCGCATCATCATAAAATATGCTCAGAATGTATTTATTTGGTCAGAATTCACGTATTTACAATAAAATTATGAATTGTATATTCTACTATTTTGTCGTGCAAACATTGATGTAGTTCATCAAACATTTGACAATCATTTTTCCCAAGAGTGCTGGTTCATTTTAACTCTTCTGTAGTTTTAGTTTGATTTAAACTTGTTCACGTAGGTAAAGCTTTCTTATTCAAATGTTATACTTTTGCACTGGTTTGACAGTTCGGTTTGAAGGACCTTCAAACGGATTTCACGTTTGAGTCAAACTTAATTCATCGTCTCACCCATTCAAATACCTATCAAGATGAGAAAATAGATATGTATAGTGAAAGGTGCTTTTCTCCGAAAACTATTTTCTCGCAAAAATAAAATTGCTGTCATCTCATTTCATCCGTTATTGTCATGTTGAGGAATTTTATGAATATTGTGAGTAGTAGTAGTAGTTTTCTTAGAACCTGCTATTCATTACTATAATTTATGTTATTCACATTTTCAACAGACAAGTACGAATTGGCCTTCGATAGTGAAAGTTTCAAACATGAAGCCCAAAAAACATTTTTAAAAGAACAATCATAATCACAATAAATTTGTAGCTGTACCAACTGTTAATTTATTACTTTACGAGATTATTACCTTAAATCTAACCAAGATTATAATTTATAATCTTTCATACGTAGGTAAAATTCCATAATTGCGGATCTTATTTGGAATAATTCATTTCATTTTACCAAAAATAGATGAAGCTTTAAAAGCAATTCGACTTTGATAATTACAAATCGCATGTCACTTTCCGACAGGTTATATGAAATGTTTCACGATAAATCTCTTCCATGAAAATAAATAACGTTATATTAACGTTAAAATTAATAACAGCTGTCAGGTGGATTCTAACGCTTTGTGCCCTTGTCATGGTACTGCAATAAGAACTGAAATATTAAGGACCTTTTTAATACGGACCGAAGATTAGACGAAAGAGCCAAAATAATACATTCATGTTTTTCTTTTGTTTTCCTCATCATTGGTTATTGGTAGTCATAGTGGTTCTAAAAACTGAATATCAAATTTTGTTAAAGAAGTTTGTACGTAGGTAATGTATTTTTATGTAGGTAAACTGGGAAAAGTATTCTGACATAAAGGAGCATTAAAGCTGAAAAACATGAATTTCATAATTTTCAGACTTAAAGTTGCTACAGCCTTATAGTATATAATTGTGTTTCCTATCAAAGAAGAACTTCATTCTCTAATCATTTAATAGGTATACATTGAAGCTACGGACAGAGCACAAAGACCGCCTCTTTCATGTTTTATTCCCTAAGGACCAAATTTATAGCTGCGCTAAGAAATTACCGCGACCGAGTTATCTAATTTACAAAATAAATTGTGTTTCGTAGTCAGGCGCTACTATCTCACCGAGTCATACAATAGAAGTAAAATATACGTCTGGAAAATGGAAACCTACGGAAAATATCTCTTTTATAGCACCACTAGGTTTTATTCGCGTCGATTTAGGTAATCGCCGCAAAAAGTTCTGTGTGCCCTTACTCGGAATTCAAACTTTTTGCATCCAAGTCGATTTGAATCGTTTTAGCGGTATATCTGGACAGCCTATATTCAGACACTGACAAATACTTTTGTATTTATCCAGTAAAACATTGGTTGCTTCAATGTATCTATTAACAATGTATGTATCTATCAACAGTACTAGCGAGTTGTAATTTCGTAACAAATTGTGAACATAATTACTCATAAAGATCCTAATTCAACATTCTATCAATCCATTAAGAGGGCGTATGTCATATTGCATTCTGCGAATCTATACTAATATATAAAGCTGAAGAGTTTGTTTGTTTTAACGCGCTAATCTCAGGAACTTCTGGTTAAAATTAAAAAATATTTTTGTGTTGAATAGACCATTCATCGAGGAAGGCTTTAGGCTATAAACCATCACGCTGCGACTAATAGGAGCGAAGATACAATGGAAAATGTGAAAAAACAGGGCAGGTATAAATCATAACTTATATCTTCCCGGGACGAAGTCGCGGGCAACAGCTAGTATAAAATAAAAAGAATACTGGGAATCTATGAGAATATCCTTCCTTTTTGACAAGTGACGATTCTTTGACTTGTGTCACCGTTAAAGCTCGGAGAAATGTTACTTGTCAACACAGCCTGCTGAAAATCTATAACGTCAATTGAAACGCCACATATTTCCGTCATATTGAATGTCAATAGACATGTCTTACCCCGTCGTCGAAATTGGAAGTGATAAAAAAGTCCTTGGGAATGAAGTGGAAATAAGTGGCATCAATTTATTTTATTGACATTAAGATATGTGACAGGTAGAACGATAGAAAAGTATTGGTGAGTAGAAGTTACGAAGAATTAATACATTTTGGATTATTGCAAACTTTAATATAGTAACATGTTTTTTACCAAGATTTTAATAACAAATTTTTGTTTAAGTTGTTTTCAACAAACTGATAATAGAATCCAGTGATTATATTGAATTGAACTTGAAGAAAAAACCCTGAAACTGTAACACAATTACGCTTTGTTTTTGAACCAAAAACAAAGTTTTGATTTTGTTTTTGTGACAAGAAAGTTGAGAGGAAGCTCTTATAAAGTTTTCCTTAATATTGATATTTAGATTTTTTTTTTCTTAAATATTTTTTTTATGTACTACACAAGTCACTTAATCGAATTTATTGATTTTAAAATATTGTTTGGAGGCAGTACCTACTTAGGAGAGTAGTAGGTTAGAACTGATTGCTTGTTACGAATTAATTTTAAAAGCTTTTAGTCAAATCATATTATAATTTAATCCGTTGTGTTATGATAGTGAAGTCCCAAAACAGCTTGGTAAAAGCCTAAGGGAAAATGCGCATATGACATACGTAGGTAGGTCTTTTTTAACATCATAAAAGAAGGTGAAACACACACAAGAGAAAAACTTTATGTTAAAAATAAATCTAAATAAAAATATGTTGTTTTAAACTAAATAAACGTCAGAGCCGTGATCCCGACCCTGCGAGGTCCCAAATCCCTCCTGATGCGAAAAGTATCGCTATTTTGAGCTCCATTTACAGCCAAATTGATTCTGACTGAATTATCCAATTTACGTGCCTATGAGATTTTGTTTTGAAAAGAGCTTTACTAACTTACTGTGAGCGGACGACTTTTGAAATGCCTTATACCGTCTAAAATTAAAAAGTCTGACGTGAAGACAGACTTTTGACAAATGGCAAAGAGATTAAATGCTCTTATCGCTATTCGTCGGTTCGGTTCCGATCCAGGACCAATGTTTGTGTGGTGAGACGGTCATTTGTTCTGTGTCTGGGTGTAATTTATTTATATTCTGTAAATGTTTAGAAATATATTAATTAGTCTCGTACCCATCCAACAAGCTTTGCTTAATTTGAGACTAGATGAAGTTCATGAAGATATTCCATTACAGGCTTCTTTCAATGATATATCTTAACACGAATGTAATTAGATAACAATGTAATTAGGTACAGAAGTTCAAATCGATGCGAAGTAACGCAGTAAGGTGATTCTCAGGTCTTGGCAACAAACTCCAGTTCCGGAATAATCAAATTAGGATAAGACTAAAATAGATCCTCATTTCGCTGTAATGGGTATCGGAAAATGTAAAGTAATTAATTTTGTCAATGTGTTCCAGTTGAAGTGATTTATTTCGTTCACTTCATTTACTTGATTTGGGGAATGTTTCAGACATCAAAGGCATACAAATAGTGGTCTTTTGATGTCCTCGCTGAGCTCGTTCATTTAATTACTTTACCATAAAAGCCTTTTATTTTTACTTTACTATGTAGGTAGGGAAAATAAAATGTAGGTTATTTTTTAGATAATATTACTTTTTGTTAATGGAAAAACAGTCGTTTGTTTCAATCAGCGCTTTTGTTTTATACACGAGCTTTTTGCTGTTGTTTTGTGTTCTGTTTTTTGGCATTGCTTAGAATTAGATCTACTACTTCGAGAATCATGTTTTCAATAATAAGTAATATATTCTCATCACAGCCTCAGAATGTTCGCCATCTGTACCCATATAAGCCTTTGAAAAGTAAGGTGCCGCTTCTCTTGAAGTATCTCGTAAATCAAACAGACCAATTACTATCCCTACTACCTTATTAAAGCACATTAGGTACTACACGTTTTTAATTGCAATAAGTACAATAAAAATACTAAATAGCATCGATTGAATCGGTAATCACATTAGTTAAGTGCCGAGGGTGGTGAGTTCGACCCCCTTGCGATACAAATATGTACATATGTGTCTAGTTGTCTATGTATTTGTGCATTCAGTACTTTGCCCCAGTCTGTCTGGGTCTATAACCACAATTGCTTGTAACGAAATAAAAAGAAAAGATGCAGTAATAAAAGCCACCTGTAGAAAAATGATTTTATACTTCTTTCTGTTCACGTAAAACGGAATGTTCTAAATATCAACTTAGTCAATCAGTTTGGTGGCTTTGTCGTGTCCGACGTTAAGAAATATTCTGTTACCCCTCAATTCAGTTCTCTCTACGAGACGGCAGACAGCTTTTGTAAACATTGAGGTGTTAGCTTCTCAGCTGGGTTAATATACTTGTGAGAAGTCGTTATCGAACATTAAGATTTCAAATCGTTCGAGATGAATCATTCATGGACCCGACGGCGACGGCCAAAATATTTGGAGAGTCAGGAAATGTTTAATGCATGAATGTCACTTTTCAGAACATCCTAACTTACCATAGTAGCAGACTTTGATCAGAAAATAAGTAAATAAAACTTAATACGTAACAGTAAGTAATATACTGATTTTAATGTGTTTTGAATTAGGTACTTATAAAAGTACACATTTTTCGCGTTACGTTGTCGTGTTGCCTAATAATAAAATTAACAGCTGATTTAACAAACAATTCGACCGCCGCAGTCAGGCCTGGCCTGATTAATTACCTTTTTATGGCCCCATTAAACGACGGTCTAAAAACAAAGTTCCCCACCGCAGGCTAGCAAACACATCGAAAAGTGAAAAACTGACCGAGAATATAGCTGAAAAATCTCAAAATATGGATGTAATTAGTACCAAGACTTACCTTAGAACATTTATCGCGATTGTTCACAACAAAACACCGCGGAAAGTTGTGCCAGCGTTCGTTCACTCGGGCGCTTTGAAAACAACTGACATAGAGTGGAGAACTTGCGCGGTACTTAATGCGCAGAGACTAGAGGGTTCGGAAGGAGCGAGCGCGGACCGCCGGCTGCGGAACCTGACTTATGAATGATATAGCCTGCGAAAGGTATCTAGTGTCAGCGGCTGGGGCGCGGGGCGCGGGGGCGCGGGCGCGCGGGGAAGGGTTATATAACGCGCCGATCGATACCGGGGGCGGGAGCCTAGGGCGCGAGCACAACAGTTTTCCCCCTTTTTTCCGGCAAAATATACATCGGAGTTTAATCCTTTTTATTTTATTGCGGCACTTGTTTCACCTATCAATTACGAATTGATAGGTGAAACACGTGTTGTTAGCTACAGCGCTTGTAGCATTGTCCGGGGTTATAATTGTTGTGGGGAAAGCTTTGTTCTGGAATTATCTGGAATAAAGCGAGCCAGAACTGTAACAGTTTTGAAAGATCCTATATATCAATATCAGTACAGACAAACGGCGACAACTTTGAACGACTAAATTATATTAAGTACTTTCTTTAAATCAACAGATAGCTCTGTCGTGCCCCTAGGTGCTTCCTTTTTATTGGAATGACTGTATCATCCACAAAATTTTTAACTATACACGTAAACATTGCGATAACGGCGCCATAAAGCATCTTCCGCGCCATTATACGTAATAAAGCACTCACTTTCTTTCAAACAGAACGTAAAAAGTCTTTATGAACGAGGTCTAATACTAGGTGATAAGGCTTCCATTCTTTCGGCAGAATAATACAAGCTCTCCGCTGAGTTTCACGCCTTCACAATTAATTCAATGCCTATTTTATTGAAAGGACCAACAAAAGCTGAAAATGGTCCTTCGGTACAAGTCTATACCTATGTTAGTGATATCCAGATTTTCCAATTTGAACTTGTCAGGGAAAAAATACTTCATACATAAGACAAGTAAGCAATGCATTAATTTGAGTTCACTAATAGTCCGATCTCTGCCACTAGCTCTTTGTCCAGTAGCATCTCATAGATATTAATATCATAGCTGTGTGGTGTACGATAAAAGTCCAATAAAGTTTGCAACCAATATATCAATGTACCCATACGAAATTGGACCTCCTGGTTCCAATTTAATGCCCATTGATAAATTGGAACGACAGCTATGTCCTGAAAAATATGTGTGCGATATACAATTTTCACATGACATGGTTCCTTTAAATAATTTATTACTAAGTCACTGTATTACAACGTATGTTGGCGCAGTGTGCTGTTCAATTTGAATCACGCTTCGACGTCAGAATGAGTCCTTTATAATTAACATGGATTATGTTATTGTGCGCAATGGAGACGTAATGAAGCAATAAAATAAAACAGCGCCGAAATAGCTTATTTATAGAAGCTTTTACGGTAGAATTAGTTTGTGAAATTATTAAAGCTCTAAAGCTCTAAAGTTGTAATTGTTTGTCAGTAACAAGTAAATTAAGTTTCAAAGTTTTGACGTATTTCATAAGTTTTCTCTCTACTTTTTATATAAGTATTATAAGAATAGATTGACGTCACGTTCTCTTATAGAAACTAAGCGTAACATCAGCAATATTGCTAAGTCAGTATACGAAAATGCGTATATTTGTCAAATATCTTATAACGCATACCTTAGACAGATTTCCAGAAAATATGATAATATAAATATTAGTGAAAAATATCTCGTGTGACGTCACTTACCAGTAAACTTTTTACTAGCAAGTGATGTTGCTAGCCCCCACTACCATACATTTCATCATATTGAGTGCTTCTAATCTTCCTAACTTTTGAATTGTGTGACAAAATGAAAAATACATACTCAATGTTTTTGGGAAACGTGTCTGACGGACTACATACATTTTAACCTTACAAAAATAATATAAGGACACCCTAAAGTTGCTTAATCATATAAAATATTTATCTCTACCTTCAGTTCCTCCCTTAGTTACCATACTAAATAACTAGTAAGATCATCTAACATAATTCAGTAATTAATTAAGTGTAAGATAATATTAATTGTCTTGTTAATTAAGTCTTAGCCGTTCCCCTTAGCGAAACATTTGCTGACACAGACATATTTGTAGACTTAGAATTACCAAATAGTTAGAATTTTTCTGTCCCCGAGGGGAACTTAGTCTTGGTCTGGTCGCCTGCGGTTAATGTAGCGTGGATGGATATTAACGAGATAATGAGAAGAATGTATGTGTGTAATTATGATGTAATTACTGATATGTCATCTGGTTACGTAGGTGCAGGTTCGGTCTCAGAGTTGGCAAGGTACCAATACGACTTTTTAAAACCTAAGTACTAAGTACTCTTAATCATTTTAAAACACAGAAAAATGGTGACGGAAACCATCATGAGGAAACCTGGGTTCCAAATATTGGAATGGAAGAGGCTGATTTGGTTTCTAGGAACACCTACTTTAATTTGAAAGAAAAGTATCTTCACCTAAGCTTCTTGAATATTAGTGACTAAGGTACCATAGACTGAAACGTGGTCTCTTGATCTCTAATAGACATAAATCCTTCCTTTCATTAACGTTTATCAACTCCAAGACTATTGTGTTTCCCGTAAAGCCTTGATAATTAGAGGCTATCCGTTTTGATTGTCGGCGGTAAACCGACGCAATAACGGTCATTCCCAGTTTCATTTAAACTTAACCTGCGTCCCTACCAGCTATTAAATCTAATGCAGTCGTGTAAGCGAGACAAGAATCTACGCAGTGTAGTGCCGTCTCTTTTCTGCAGCTGAAATAGTCTAACTCCAAAAAGGTGGTAGTAGTTTTCTCGGCCTTAATAGACAAGGCGAAAGCTTTCAATACCTAGTGTACACTGTAAGCTGTAGTTTAACTTCCAATATCGGATGCCCGTCTTGCACCTTAATGATGTTATCAAACGATTATTTTATGGGTTTTCGGGGGAATGGACAGAGGTAGTAAACATTTAAGTATGGATATGTGGATGCTAAGTATTTAAAGTAAAAATCTATCTAGTCCGCTAGGTAGGAAGATAATGGAATATTGAATAAGTGTGCTTTCGTTTTGCTTATTGTAAGTGTCATGTCAGCTGTCGAAACCATGTATCTAAGTCTTATACTTTCTTTAACGGTAAACGTATTGTTAAACAGTTCTAATATCTTTATTAATTGATTAGACGAGATAAAATAAAATAAAATAAATCCTTGACACTAGAAACTTTTAAAAAGAAACCACAACTTTAAATGGTTCGACTCATTTTTGTCAAACATGTCAACTTATACATAGCACATGCAAAATTAATGTCAGACAGACAGACAGACAAAAGACAGACAGACACTTTAAACTTGAACACCAACTTTGTGCCGGGGGCTAATAAATGTTGGTTATTTTGAGAGAAATTTTTCTTGTCATAAAACATTCTCCGTAAAAGATTCGCAAAGGCTACACAATTGTTGAGTTATTAGGACGAAGAAATGAGAACAATTTTCTCGTATTTTCTCACGTGAATAATGCTTGGAGTCTTTATTTCGGCGAATGTAATTTATATTTTAACACGCAAGCCGGCTTAGACCCCACCTGTTGGCCCAAGATTGGCCCATTGTGTAAATCGATGAAATAACTTTTGTGGCATGTTCTGTCAAGTTTACCAAAACTGTTAAGGAGGGGAGAATTTGTTTTGGGGTTATTTGAGTAATTCAATTATTAAAACACTTATATGTTACAAAGGGTGAAAACGGATCAATATGACTGCTATGCCGGAGGTCGTGGGTTCGATTCCCACCCACGAGAAAATTTTGTATGATGAGTACGATCCAGACATTTTTTATTTGTATGGGTGTAATTCATCTATAATGTGTCAGTAATTAGTATGTTTGTACTCATAATACAAGCTTTTCTTTGTTTTAGACTACACGTTTGCAAGTTTTAGAATCTAGATAGGTAAATACGCAGTAGTTCATGTTACACGTGTTTGTGATAGATGTGTTACTCTATTTGATATCACGTAAGCCGTTGGATATGAGGAGGGTGTTCACAGAGATTTATCAAGGCACTCGTGTAGTCGTGACGAGAAAGTTCTAGAGGCTTCTCAAGGACGGCCAACGCTAGAGTGAGATATTAGATATTAGAGGTATTAATATTTCTAGAACAATCGACTTTGTATTGATATCAAGCTAGGTTATTTATCTTGTTGTACATTTATTTGTAATGTTAAGTATGATAGGTTTATTTTTTAGTTTACGTCAAGATCAATCATTGACCATCCATATTATCAAAAGGAACATACGAAATACTGTTTTATGGGTCATTTTTATATTCTCTAGATTTTTTTCACAAAGGGTATAAATGAAACGCTCTACTAAGGATCCGTCGTCTGTTTATCTGTCTTTTCGAGATACAAGTAAACACTATACTCAAAAACGTATTTGTCGTATCTTTTGCCTATTTGTACGGAACTCCAACCTAAACCCCTATGGTTTTTTTACATCACCTCTTTAACACAATTTATTTAACGTATATGCAGTGGTAGAGGCATTTCCGTATGTATTAAACGATGATGTAATCACATTATAAGGGTCGGAGCTTCATTTCCATCAGGAGAGCTCGTGGGCGGAACTTATTGAAAGTATTGAGAAGATAGCGCTGCGGCTTCTACTGATAAAATTATCTGGAAAATGCTTAAGCGCTTACCACAAACTTAAAACAATTCAATTTAGGACTCAAATAGCGTTTCTTTATCATTTTATAGTATAAATTCATTTTTACTTCGGATAATGTTAAAGAAGTATCTTCTTACTAAATTATATAAGCTTAACCTACAGGTAAACGGGGGATGGATTGAATAAACAAAATACTATAGGTACTAAAATTCGAGCCAAGCTTACAAGTTTCACAACATGACGAGTTTACTGGGCATCGAATCGTCGCCACTATTTCGACAATCCGATCTTTCAATGAAACAGATACAATATTTTATCAACCAAGAGTAACCTTAAGTCTTCATGAAATAGATATTGAACGTACTCACCACAGAAATACAGGACTGAGAGAACATAAAACGTTTGAAAGTGCCGACAATAGGCTGTTATGTGAAACTGAATCACACCAGTCGGAGAGATAAATCCAGGAAGCTTAACACGTTGACGGACAGTACTTCCTGTAGGCGTCAAGCCAGTCAGAAGTAATACGACAGTACGTCCTTCGACGTCGATCTTTTGACTAGTTTAAACACAGTACGCCATAAGACGTAAAATTTTACAGGCATTCATAAGGAAGGGCATGTTGTACTGTCACCGAAGATATATTTTAGACTTTATACTGTCACCACACAATGTTTAAAAATCTGTTCAAAGAAAGTACCTGCACACACACATCCACATTTTTTTGGCACTGCCCTCACACACACTACGCCCATAGCCGTCGTGTTTTCATACATTTTGTTTAGTACTGCGCCACGGCGGTGCGCCGACAGGTCGTTACGTGATTTCGCGCGCAATTATTTTTTCGAACGTAAGTATTGTTTGTTTTCAACGTAATTTTATTGTTTTATGAATACAAAATACTAAAATTAGTATATTTGTATATGCAAATAACTTATTTATGTTGCTAATGTATGTTTTCAATACCATTTAGTTGTAATACATTGTAAACTAATATTTTTGCAGATGGCTTCCCGCGATTCATATGAAAAAGAACAAAAGCGGATTCAGGACTTATTTGACGCTGCTTTGTCTTCTGAATCGAGTCATGACCCCTTTGAAGATGATGGAGAATTCGGATCCGATGCCGATTTTCAACCATCTGGTGAAGAATCTTCGAGTTCCGAGGGTGAAGCTCAGGCATCACAAATGAGACACAAACAACATAGAACAGCTGCAGTATCCTCTGGTGAGTCTACATCCTCTTCATCTAGTGATACAGATGACCCTGATGAACTTAGTAATCACGTTATACAAAGTTCTGAGATACCTGTAAACCAAGAACCTGCTCCATTGGTACCTGGTGTGTTTGTAAATGACGAAGAGAACACTAATGTGGATCAAGTCACCTCTGATCAACCGAACCCTACCAATACGAGTCCTAGGGTATCAGACATACCTCTTGCAGATGAATCATGGTCTCACACAATTGCTGAAATACCAGATTTCAATTTTGATAGCTCTCAATGTGGTATAACCGTAAATGTTGATGACATGAACGGAGTTCTTGATTTTTTCTACCTTGCATTTCCGCAAAATTATATAGGATACCTGGTAAACTGTACTAATAGTTATGGGAATGCTTTATGCAATAGTAATAGACCTCACACCAGACATAGCCGCAAAATGGCATACCGTGAAGTCACTTCCGAAGAGATTATGAAATTTCTTGGACTTAGCCTACTCAAAGGTCATATAAAATGTCCTAAACAAAGAAACCTTTTTTCATTATCTGATCCACTACATTATCACCCCATATTTAGTTTCATAATGTCCGGACGAAGATATGAGCAAATCCTACGCTGCCTCTATGCATCGGAATTGGAAGCCAAAGGAGAAACTAAGGTTGTAAAATTTATTGATATGATGACTCTAAACTTTCGTAAAATTTACAATGCTGGAAAAGAACTATCATTGGATGAGTCGCTTCTACTATTTCGAGGTCGTTTGCACTTTCGTCAATATATCAAGTCGAAAAAGGCTCGCTATGGCATCAAATTTTATGAACTCACCACATCTGATGGCTATGTGCTAAATATGAAAATGTATTCAGGTAAAGAAGCACCTGAGCAAAACTTGGGTGAAAATGGGTCTAAGACAGAAAAGCTCGTATTGCGATTAATGCGTCCGTATTTGCTACATGGTCATCATCTTTTCATGGATAACTACTATAATTCTGTGAATTTATCACAGAAACTGATTGATTTGAAGACCCACTGCACTGGAACTTTGCGGGCAAATCGTAAAGAAAATCCTGTATATATTGTAAAGAAAAAGCTGAAGAGAGGTGAGCACGTATGGGCACGTAAGAATAAAGTTTACGTTTCAAAGTGGAAAGATAAACGTCCAGTAATGATGATTACCACTGGCCAACATCCTTCGATTGTGGAAGTGAGTAACAGATTTGGCAAGAGAAGACTGAAACCCGCAGAAGTGGAACTTTATAACAGGTACATGTCTGGCATTGATAGGTCCGATCAATTGATATCTTATTACTCGTGCCCCGAAAAACTATAAGATGGTACAAAAAGGTATTGTTTCACTTGCTAGATATTGCGGTATGGAATGCTTACTTTCTGTATAAAAAATATAAGAAAAACAACGCCTCTTCGTATCATTATATTAACTATCGAGAAGAACTGATCAAGGTGATGATTGGGATTCATGATCGAAATATCAAAGGAAAAGACATGGTCAATCAAAGCAGCATTTATGATAACAGACGATTCCGACCAAGCACATCATCTGCTCCACAGGCAGTCAATATTTCTGGTACTGAAAATATCATAACTGGTCATTGGCCAGAACAAATTTTATCTAGACCTGGTACAGCAAAAAAGTTTGCTTTCCTAAAGTGCAAAGTTTGTACTAAAAAAAATATTCGAAAGGAAACGAGCTATCGCTGTAAAGGATGCCCCGATAAACCTCCATTGTGTCCACCATGTTTCGAATCTTACCATAATAGTATTGACAATAATGAATAATTACGCTGATTTTTAGATTATGAAACTGATTGTGATATCACGTTCCTTACGTACAAAATGTAAGCTCCTGTTGACATGGGTGTGCCGACCGGATCAGTGTTCGGACCAGTAGGCTATATAATGCATGTGAATAGTGTAATTAACGTTGTAAGCAGATGTCGCGTGTATATGTATGCCGATGACATGTGCCTATTGTATGCGTCGAAAGATCTGACCGAGGCCCAGGAGAGTATTCAATCCGACTTTGAAAGAATAACGCAATGGGCACATGACAACGGTATAATCTTAAATATTCAAAAAACCAAGTACATGCATATATACTCACCGTATAATAACCGTGCTAAGGCCGCTGATGACAGCAGCATAGGTATAATAGGGCATACATATGACTGTCTTCATAGAAATAAAGCAAATTGCAATTGTGTCAACATACAATCAGTCACCACATATAAATACTTAGGCTTAAATGTCGACAAACATTTCAGCTGGAAGTCTCATGTAAATGATGTATGTAATAAGCTTAGACCGGTCCTTACCAATTTTTACCAACTTAAAAAAGTAATTAACAAAAATACGATGAGGATGGTCTACTATGCTCTGGCAGATTCTATAATTAGTTATGGTCTTAGTGTATATGGACGCACGTTTATAACATATATACGAGATATAAAATGTATTCAAACAAGGCTCATTAAATATTTAGTTAGTGCTAAAATTAAAAAAAAGTGCAATAAAGAATATGAAAAACTATATCCTATATGTAATATATTACCAATAGATGTAAAAACTATTTTTTTAATAGCCATAGAACATTATTATACAGATACATACAAAATAAAAACTGAAAATATATACAACACTAGGAACGTTGTACAAGGAAAACTAATAAAACCAAAAATAAACAACTATTACGGAGAGAGAATGACTGAATATTTAGTCCCTAAAATATTTAACAATATAGAAATACTAAGAACTGAACCTAAAATAAGTAAATATAAGTTAAAAGTTAAGCTGAAGGGCTTTTTGCTTAGCGAAGCTGACCCTAGTACTAGTGAGATGTAGTAGACTGATTTAAATATAATTATGTTGATTTTTGAGAAGATTTAATTACATTTAGTTTATAAAAATTGTATGCCATTGTAATAACTGTGATTGTTTTGATATTTTTAATAAATAAATCTTAATTTTGACTGATTAGCTTTCTTTTATTTTTATACTATCACATAGACATTGACGTCTGAGGGCGTAAGTGCACAAAGCATATACTTAGGGCATATAAAATATGACACTACGGATGTAGACGTTTACGCCTCAAAACGTACTGTCATATATCTACAAAAATACATAACCTATGTGACGGAACGCCTTATGACGTTCACGTCTATATCCGTTCTGTCATATCATGTGTTATTATAATAGTTGCGCTGTGACGCTACGCCTATGGGCAATGTATGAAAAATAGTACTGTCTCAGCAACCATAACATGTGAGAGAGTACTGTCCGTCAACGTGTTAACACCGCCTCTTATACCAAGATATATGGTTGTGGAAGAGAGATGACTCCATGTCCTGTGAAGCGCCGTCTCGCTCTTATAGTGGCTATACTACCTTTCTTTGAGACACAGCTTAGTGGTAGATGCTAAGGGTTCTGTAAAAGCTCTGATTTCACACAATTGTAGGCATTTTTCGCTGTCTTTTATTCTTTTACTGTTTTTTATTTAGCGTATAGCTATGGTAATACACATCTATTTTTATATGGGTCGTTGGCTGATGTTTGAGTGATCTCTACGAAATCAATCTTTCATTATAATATAATTTTTGCCAAAGATTTATGTTTCTATCGATATGTTATTTTTAATGTGATCGAATCGCTAAAGTGTAATCACGAAAGTGGTCCAGAAGAAAATCCATTTCTATGTATTCCATACCAGCAATTTTTTATCTATTAATGTCAATAACGACTGTAGAAATAACATATTAGCACTGCGGAGTACATCTATTCATAGGCCGTATAATACCAATCAGAACTGCAGCAGAGTAGTATGAAAACTCTTTTAATTTACTATAGAACCATTTCACCAAACAAAATTGATTTGAACGCAATAATCTATCTATACTAATATATAAAGCTGAAGAGTTTGTTTGTTTGTTTGTTTGTTTGAACGCGCTAATCTCAGGGACTACTGGTCCAAATTGAAAAATTATTTTTGTGTTGAATAAACCATTAATCGAGAAAGGCTTTAGGCTATAAACCATCACGCTACGACTAATAGGAGCGAAGATACAATGGACAATGTGGAAAAAACAGGGCGGGTATAAATCAAAACTCATATCTTCTACCCACGGGGACGAAGTCGCGGGCAACAGCTAGTTAATATATAAAGCTGAAGGTTTGTTTGTTTGTGTGTTTGAACGCGCTAATCTCAGGAACTACTGGTCCAAATTAAAAAATATTTTTGTGTTGAATAGACCATTCATCGAGGAAGGCTTTAGGGTATAAACCATCACGCTGCGACTAATAGGAGCGAAGATACAATGGAAAATGTGGAAAAAACAGGGAAAATTATTCATCTTCCAGGGCTCCCGTTCAAAAATTCCTAACTTATATCTTCTAACCACGCGGACGAATTCGCGGGCAACAGACAGTTTACTATAGATCCACTTCTCTAAACAAAATTAAATTGAAGGCAATAATTTACAATAAACTTGGAAAACATTGACTCGCAGACAATACTCCGAAACTATACCCATTTGGATCGGATCAAGGGAAGTCTGTAAAGGCAATTTTATTATTCTTCTAAATAAATGTAAAGCCCTCAGATACGACCGGAATCCTTACAATTTGAAAAGGAAATCTAGGACTTAAGTTCCTTAGGTTATAGTTTTGAAGACAAAAAATAAAGGCTAAAAGTGCTAGTATTACATATCTCGTAAAATGACTTTCGACAGTAACTTACAGTAAATAATTAACTATTTTAAAATTGTGTTGTATTTTAAGGGTTTTTTTTAAATTAAAATTAACAACACATTTACAATATAAACCATAGTTACAAAGGGAACATTTGCATTTAAAAATACGTCCGCAACGTGAGTAAGAAAGAGAGTGAGTTCCACAAGGCTGCCAACTTTGCCACATTGAATGGCAATGCCAATCCTCTTCACGAGTTACAAAATGCCTTTGGAGTCACCTTAAGTATCAACAAGACGCTTCACCAGATCTTAGTAAGCTTGTCAAGCAACAGCTGAGTAGCAATTAGTACTTCTCCTATTAGTTTACGTTCATTTACAATTAATACATTATTTGCGTTTAGCTTTATGCTCCCCTAACAAATAAGGATTCAAGCAAGATGAGCCTAAAACCGACTACAGACACCTAGTTCACAATATACGAGAGACCGTCTCGTATAATTATGCCCATACGTGTTCAAAATCGATATTCTAATAGGTACGCAACACAGTACGTACAGTCGCCAACAAAGTGTTATCAAGGAGATGAAGTATATTATACTAGTTGACAGATCCCATTTCGGAGGCCGGTATTTGTTTAAGATTAGTATATTGTCTATGACATAGCAAAAAATTGTGGCTTCTATTGATTTTAACCGGTGAAGAGCGAGTCGGACGCGCAACATTAAGGGTTCCGTAAAAGAAATTAGCCGCAATAAAAACACATGATTAACAAAAAATAACAATTTTAACAACCTTTAATAGGTTGTTAAAATTGTTATTTGAATTCTTGAAATACAGCTTGGTGACAGTTGGACGGATAGCGAAGCGTTGCTGCTTACAGGGGTAGATTTTGCCCGTTGTCTACGAAGCGCTAAAAAATTGTGAGTCTGATTGTCTTTGTGTATGTGAATTGAATGTTTAAATATCAATCGTTAATAGTGAATGCGAGAGTCGGTTCTTCATTACAAAAGTGAAAAAAAATGCTACTTAATTATACACATGTACAAACAAAGTTGAAAACAACTGATCTTTTACTAATTGAAAATTTATACTGTTTCTTGAAAGATTCAGCGAAGCGATGAATACCTAAGTCATTATGAAATTGTTGTTTTAGGCAAATCTCCAATTTGAGTTGAATTTTTCGTGTCTTATTTTAGGACTATTGGTCCTTGTTGAGATTAATTAATCCTGTGTTTTATCCTGTAAACCATACCAGCTGTTTATAATCGTTAAAACAGACTCCGGAGATATATTTAAATGTCAACTTTAGCGAAGAGAAGGTGTATGTTCAGTAAAATCTTGCAACCCTCAATATATCAATTGTTTACTTCAACGATAATATGGTTTTGTTGATAAAACTTCTCTTCTATGCACCGATGTGTCTATTTTGAAATGAAACCTCTGAGTGAATTATCAATAAAAGATAATCCTTGAGTCAATATTAGTTTACCGATATCATTTCTTTATTTGAATGCTTAGCTTTGAGCAAACCTAAGATATAGTATGAATCGGAGTAACGCTTGAGGCGATGCGTTGAATAATAAAGTGACCGAAGCAACAAGGTCGAGACATATTAAAATATACACGAGTCTGCCCAAGAAATACCGAAGCTGTGACACAGTTCTGCTGATCTTTAGTGGAATAATTCGTCTTTTCTGAGAAATTATCTTTTCTTGTATGTAGATGGAAATCAATTAAAGCATGTATATTTCGAACAACTAACTATAATATCTGAACTTAATGAGGATGTACAATTTCATGTCATCTTCGGGCCTACCTGTATAGTGGAGAGCAGCCCGATACGGGCTTCAATGTCCAAAATAATACCTTTAACAACAGTAAATCCACGAAAAACTAAAATAACGGCTAAAACAATTTTTCAATTATTTCTAGAGCCTAGATTTTCTATCAAAGGTTTATGTTTAAGCATTTTTCCCTACAAAGCTAGGGCAGATCCTACAAAGCTATTAAACTCTGTTCCTAATTGGATAAATCCCGCAAGTTTAACAAAGTCGTCCAATTATATTAACTTTATCCTGGTACAGTCGGTGCCAGCTGTATAGATACGTAACAAATTAATTCTTTTAATGAACATTTTATTTGAGGCATCGATCGTAATAGCATTGTATGCGGCTGTACGGGAGATTCCGTTGCCGGGGAATGTTGGCGTCGCGCTTAATGAAATTGACGGTGTTGGCACCTTACTGATTGACATACCGATACCTCTGCCTCTTAAGATCTTAGTGCTTAAGTATAGATTATGTATATTTTTAGTTACGACCTATGTAAAATTAAATAGCCCTTATTCCAGCCCTTATTCGTCCACTACTAAACATGGCCTCCCTAATTGCACGCCATCGAGATCTATCTTCGGCTGCTCGCATCCAGCTCCTGCCAGCCATCTTACGCTGATCATCACTCCACCGTGCTTGAGGACGTTCTGGACCACGTCCTTTGTCAGGATAATTTAACATGAGATTATTGTTTTGAAAATGGGATAACAATAAAAAAGTTGCTATACAATGGTTTCATGTCAGGCAGATAGTTATTCTTTGATACCTAAGTAAACACTAAAAATAATAATTGTTTGAATACTGAAAAACTAACAACGATTTAACGGGACCCGGAAAGCTTCAATACCGTTAGATATGAGTAAGAAAATAAAACAGGTAACTTAAATAAACTTCCGAGTCCTAAAATAATATCTGCGGTGGTAATTGTGATAATATTTGTCTTTTATATAGTGGTTTGACAGTCGTTTCAGCTGTTCGCTCTCACGTTAGGTTTCACGAAGTCCTTAAAGGCAATTAATTCTGTGGCGAAGTTATTATAAGTATCAGATCCTTGGAATTTAACCTTTCTACGGCATCGAATTGTTATATGTATACCTACCTACTTTTTATCTACTATTACTACTGTAGGAATTCTGTAGAAAGAAAATTTTGTAATGGTTTTGAAGCTTCCGTACCCAAAGGATAAAAACAGAACCCTATTACTTATTCGCTGTCTGTCCGTCCGCCACGAGGCTGTATCTCGTGAACCTTGGTAGCTAAGCGGGTAATTGTGGTGGGTGAGAGTGGTGTTTTTTGCTACTGGTATATAGAAAAAGGATCAAGATTAAAAATAAACTTGTTGGTGAGTGAAATTAGAGGCAACACATTTTTTAATTTTGCGGATCTCCCAGTGTCGCCAGTCCCAAGCTGTGATTTTAAAATATAAATTAACAAATTCTATCGAACTTTTCTCGATACGTTATCGAGATTAACGAATATACATTTATTTTATAGTTAGTATACATCGAAGAATTAACAAACTTTTGCAGATTTAGAGATACCGCTAAATTATAATGTAGGTTTATTAAATACAAACTGAGTATTGAGTAAATATTTCCTTAGATTAAGACAGCTTTGGAAACTTTATCGACAAAAGATATCCAGTTTCATGGGAATAATTGACGACGGTAACAAACTAGATCCAAGAACCGAGAGATCGTTAATGTTTTGTCTTTGACTACCTTAAGTAACTTTAGCTATTATTATGGAACTAATTTAGGCATTTATCACCGCATTCAAGTATAAAACTTTTGTGCTTTTGTACAAGATGACATTAAAACAAAAATGTTTTCCAATAACCCACATGACATATCATCTGTAAATTGTGAAGATGTAGATTTAATGATTGAGGCTCTCGCTTAAAAATCGGATTTCCATATTCCATTTTCCCACCACCAATTTTATTATCAACCGAAGCTAAGAACTCTGTTAATTAAGTTATAAATATTCTTTTTCAGTGCGTTTTCATTCGTGTTCCCATTTGAGGATATTTGCAGTGATTCGTTTATTCTTCACCACTTTAAAAAGCTTGACTGATTTTAATGAAACGTGTCTAGGACACCGGGACAACTTACAGCACCGCTCTTTCTGAGTCCTGGGTTAAAAAGAGACACCGAAGCGTGCATCGTACCGTCTCTTTCGCATTTACACCAGTTTACTTTTAAAACGTAGTTGCCTTAATGTGCATCATATTTAAATTTGTTTGCGGTTACAGTGGATCTTTTCGCCATAAGCAGATGAGATGTGGAGAGTAAAATGACAGGTCAAATATTTTTAATATTAATTTATTGTTTGCACTTACAAAACATGAATATCAAAAATGCATCCTTGCATTTCAACTTTTATATTAAATAAGAATACCTATGTACGTACAAATAAATTATATTAAGATTTAACGTTAGTAGGTACTTATAATATCAATGGTATAACAGATCTTTCGATTTATTCCTTGATTTATCAAAATATATTATTGTTATATAGTATAACAATAAAACACCTTATTCATACTTTATAGCATGGTGGCAACACAGAAGCAAAATGTTGCCAGTTAAAGCGTCTAGGCGAGGTGGCTTGTATATTATCGATTACACAGTAATGCCAATACCAAATAGATCTACTAATTTATTTGTTCTTATAATTACCACTTCGTTAACATAACAATGGCACTCGTTTGACTATAGTAACAATATTATCACTTTCCAATATATTTGTGAAGTTATATCACAAATATTGTAAGATGAAAGCTTAACGAAACTCAAAATTAGGAAAAAAATTAATCATGTCCCCTAACTTTAAGTCACAAAATTTCATAAAAATGAATTCTTTATCTAATGTTTTAGACAACATTTAGCAATGAGTGTGACTAATCACTAATAGGATACATCCTAATTTTCCTGTAACATAAAAATAGGCAATGAACCTAAATTCGTACTACACGTTAGACCAGACAATCTGTTGGCACACTAACCCTTATTCAAGTTTTGGGGGAAAATTACTGAAAAGGGGAGGGTTGGGCGAATTACAATTCCTGGGTGGGGTCTTCAGCGTCAGCTAGTTTGACGAGACCGATGAAGCTTTTCTCTGGCTGCATCAAGGAGTGCCGGTCTCCCCCTGTGTTCCTGACTGCCAGCCGGTCGCCAGCTCGCAGGAAGATGGCGGCGGCGGAGAAGCAGGAGTTGGGCTTGTCGATGTGCTCAGTGGAGTGCGAGGACTGTGCGCACTGCAGGAGCGTCTCCCGACCCTCGATGTCGGCGTTAGTGCGGTGCAGGACCCACGAGATGATGTCGTGGCTATCCAGGTAGTAGATCTGTAGGAGAAAAAATGTGTTATCATTCAAACAAGATCCAAACAAGGCGCGTGTTCTCTACGCAGATTTTGAGATAACACTTATTTTTAGGCGAAACTTTTCAATATTTTGACAATTCATTAGACACAGTTAAACTTGAATTTATAATTTTACTATTACGATCCCTTTTACGCAAATGTTTCGTTTGCTGAATTTCGACATTTTTCTCTAGGAGTTCAGCAAGTTACGAAATTCCCAAAGGGGTTCCTTTCTTACCTGCACATAGACCAAGTAAACGCCAGTGTGGTGGACGTGCACGTGTCCGTTCCTGGTGAGAGTGGGGCGTGGGTGTGGGGACGCCACGGTCCACGGCGCTGGGTACCACACGTCGTGCGCTGCGCCGTGGGAGACGCGGACTAGCCCGTTACCTGGAAGTACAGTAGTGAAGTTAGTGACGTAGACCAATGTATGGAGTTTGTGAGGAATGACAAGGTTTAGAAAAGTGACTGTGAAGATGACAGAAAAATAAATTTGCGCTGACTCCAATTAAAATGGAGGAAGGAAGGAGAAAAAAGTTAGTGTCATATGAAAACTTTAAATACTTTCTTTTTGGGATTCTCAATGTGAATCAAAATATATTTTAATTTGCAGGCACAATAACTTAAAATAAATTAAAAGATGGGGAAAACATTAACTCGTGGAATCGCTACAAATCAGATTATATACATATACTAGCTGACCCAGCAAACGTTGTTCTGCCGATTTTTTTTTTCTAGTTTTATGTATTTTTAATGCCACATTTTAAAAAAATAAAAACAAACAATTTCGTAGAAAAAATAAAATATTTTTTTTTAGTGTGAGCAACCCTTATCATTTAAGCGTATGAAAAATAGATGTTGTTCTATTCTCAGGCCTACCCAATATGTATACAAAAATTCATAAAAATCGCTCGAGCCGTTTCGGAAGAGTACGGTAACTAACATCGTGACACGGGAATTTTATATATTAGACTAGCTTGTGCCCGCGACTTCGTCCGCGTGGAATAGTGACTTCCGGCAGAAAAGTATAGATAGCTGTGTCCGCGACTCCGTCAGCGTGTAACTCCTTGTGTATTAAGTTAATGTATTGGTAATATTTATTATTATTATTTATATTGGTAATATTGTTTAGATCACGTTCACATAAGGCTTAACCCTTTATAAGACACAGAACTTAAAAATATTTATAGCTTTTAAACTTATAATAATGTGTTAAGGTTCAAATTCTGGTGGCAATATAAGTACCACTGCCTTATAAAGGTAAGGTAAAGGTACCTATAAAACGAAAATACTTTAGTGCAAAGCTTCCGGGTAAACTATATTGAAAGTTGACCCGTCCGGCACGTGAACATAAAGACTTTTAGAACTGCTAACACGGGAAAGAGCAACATACAACTGACCATGTGAGAAACAACTGACACTGAGATCTACTCCAGCAACACGAAAAGTCTGCCCTTGAGCCTTGTTAATTGTCATTGCATAACACACCCATACTGGGAATTGCGTCCTTTTAAATTGGAATGGAAAATTATTTGGTATTAAGGGTATTCTGGGAATAAAGACGGTTTCTCCTGCACCGCAACCTGTTAAAATTTGAGCCTCGATTATATTTTGTTGCAACTGGGTTACTTTTAGTCGAGTTCCATTGCAAAGTTGTGGTGGTTTTAAATTTCGGAGCATAATAATCGGTATCCCAATTTTTAAACAAATTTCATGAGAGGGAAGTCCGGGCATATTTAAAGGATTTAAAAATTCTATCGGGTAATTAGTGGCTTCTTGTTCATCGACCATTCTATTTATTGATCTATAAACTTTGCTTTCCCCCTGTATATTCGACAGTATTTTGTTATTGATCTCAGATGCCTGGTCATTGCGAGGAGTTAAAATAGATCTTTCGCATAGCCAAGAATTGTCCCTATTTAATATATTTGTTACGTCACCGTAAACCGACGATATAAGATGTGGTTGAGATTGCACCATACAACATAATTCAGGCGTCAGTATAAGTTTTCCTTGGTGTAGTTGTGGATAGGTACCTTCACCAATCTTTAATAATGTGTCAGAAAATTGACTATCATCCGGGTTATCTCCAGTTCTCACTCGCATATTTATAGTCAAATGCACCGATTGTATATCTCGCCATAAATAAGAGCTTTTCAGGCAAGCCCTAACCTCATCAGCTCGGGTTCCCCGTGGTATTACCGGTAAGGTTTGTCGGAAATCACCACAAAATAAAACCGTGATACCGCCCATTGGTCGATCATTTTGTCTTATATCCCTTAAAGTTCTGTCTACCGCTTCTACTCCTTTTCGATGGGCCATCGTACATTCATCCCATATGATTAAACTACACTCGCGTAATACCTTAGCTTTGTCGCTATTTCTTGAAATACCACAGGTTGGATTTTCCGTGCGATCTAAATCAATTGGTATTTTAAACATACTGTGAGCAGTTTTACCTCCTGGTAGCAATGTTGCAGCTATCCCTGATGAAGCTACGGCAAGAGCAATTTTACGCTGATTTCGAACATAAGCCAATATTAATTTAGTCAAAAAGGTTTTTCCAGTTCCTCCAGGTGCATCTAAAAACCATATTGTTCCCAAATTATTTTGAACACTATTGCACACGCGGTCATAAACTGAACGTTGTTCTGCAGTCATCATTGGGACACCGTTTTCTAATGTTGTCAGCAGTTCCGTTAAATTGTGACCAATCTCTGCGGAATATTCCCTATTAGTTACCTCTCCGACTGAGGTTGGTGTTGGCAAACCATATTCACAGAGTGATTTACCGCCTACTGCTGTTAAGTCATCCTGAAGAGCTAATAAGCACTGATTTATGGCAAGATCACGGAAATTATCATTAGTTGTGCCTTCATCATTGTTAGGTATATTTCTAAGAAAGTCTTCTGAAAATTTTTCTTTATATTTTTCCCATAATGTTACAGCATCTGAATAAATGGCGTAACCGTCGTGGATTATCACTAACACAGGATTCTGCTAAAGCGTCATCCCAATGCTGATCATTTTCAAGCAAATGACGCGCTTGGCAAGCTGCTTGATAAGTGGGATAAACAACATCGTCTACTTTTCTCAAATCTATAAATGAGGTTGGTCCTCGCACGGTATGTAATAATAATCGCAAATAGAAACACTCAGCGTTGTTAGGATGAACGGTGTACACTCTACCAAGAACATGTTCTTTAAAAATACCTGACTCGCCATCTACAGGCCTGCCACGGCGTCTTCGATTAAAGACACCCCGTTGCTTATCGTAGGTATAATACGATGGAACTTCCTCATACAAAAGAGATTTTGCAAAATCATCAGTTTGGCAAAGTCGAAAGAATGCTAATAAACTTGTTTGTCTAGGGTTCTCTAACCGTTCTGTGACATTTTCGGCGTTGAAATATATACGTTGGCCGCCTTCAAGATGAACATCCAGATGAGTCACAGGTGGATATCTTTCGTGAATGTTGAAACTTAAGATCCGCCACACAGCTTCTGAAGAACTTATATATCTGCCTGACTGAAATCTTGTAACTTCATCATGTTCATTTCTCAAAGCAAATGTAGCTTGGTCACTGCCCTTATTAATATACTTACAAATATATTTTATTGACTCTACACTATTACACATTTCAACATTTATGTGAGCTTGAAATGCTCTGGACAACACAGGAGAATACGGAACGACCCACCTATTATCTAAAGTAACTTGTTGTCCAGACACTCGCTTTTCAACAGTAAAACCATCATTATCTCTTGAACGGCGACGATATAATGGGTATTCATCATGTCCTGTTACAGTGCCATCCACTAAGGCTTTTGGATATCTTTTAGTGCAACGACCGTCTTGCATGCAAGGAGAATTCCCGTTAAACGAACCACATGGACCATGTATCATATGAGTTTTAACAATGTCGTATAACACGGGATCTGCAATCGGACTTGGAATTTCAGCACTGATTAAACTGTCTACATCATTAGGTCGAACCTTATCTTTTAACCAAAGCAGGATATGTGCGTGAGGTAAGCCGCGTTTTTGCCATTCAATACTATACATATAACACAATACTTCTCCAAAAATTTTATCTTTGGTAAGTAGATCTATCATTGATTTTAATTTTAAATGAAAAACTCTTGCTATGATATCATGGCGGTCATGCGGTGCTTGACCCTCAAGAAGCTCCCGAGTAATTTCATCCCACTTAGGATTGGTAGTTACAGTAATAAATAAATCGGGACGTCCATATTTTCTTACGTAACAAAAAGCATCTTGAGTACGTTCGTGCATGTATCGTGGACCACCAGTAAAAGAAGAGGGCAAAATAACTAAACGACCCATATTCACCGTATCGTTATCTTGCTGCATGGCGTCGCGAAGGTGAAGAATACGTGTTCTTCAACGCGCAGCTGCCTTTGATTAGATCGTATATAAACTAATCTTTCGGTTTCAATTTTTGCGTACATGTCTACAATAAACTGATTGAATAAGCCACGAAAACGTTGAAAGTATACAAACCTATTCCGTCTTACTTGCAAGTGGTAACAGTAAAATTGAAGGCATGAAATCTTTTTATTATAATTAGGTGCGCCTGTACGCGGATCAGTTTGGTATAAAGCAAAATTATAACCATCTTCCCCTCGACAGTATATCAAAGGATATTGCAAACTGTCGTAAGCCCTGTGGGTTTCATAAATACGTTGCAAACGATTATCTCTGGAACGGATAACGATATCACGCCTATCACATTCCTGGTCGACCAATACCACAGCAACTTCATTCGTGGATGGAGCATTATAACGCCCAGGGTGTTCCTGAGTTGGACGCCTATCGGCATTTATAACAATTTTATAATTGTTATCATCATCTCGAGGAAGAGCTTCTAATGCCGATTTAAAACTGCATACATACGAATTAACCTGATGCAACATGTTCTGAAGTTGTGATATGAGTTCAGTATTTAAATTCGGGAAATATTGATTTCTTATATTCGACTGTTCGTTGTAGTCGGATACAAAATATATTTGAAGAAACTTAGGTTGGTTTTCAGGCAAAAGGGATCCTATCAAATGGTAAACCTGACCTTGTATCTTAAAAGTAGGCATGAAATGACCTTCTGAGATTTGTTGAGCGCCAAAGGATGTCATTTGAAATGCACTATTATAAGTGCGAATATTATCTAAAAACTGTTTAGATTGTATATGTTCCCCTAAAAGTAGTGATTTCAAAGGTTCCGGTGGGTCTTCGAATGAAGGCAAATTTATTTTACCTGTAGAACAACAGAAACCAGCTGACTCCTTACTCCACTTTGAAGCATTACAAAAACGACATACCACGTTCATATCGCCTATTACAGAAGATGATCCATAATCAATTGTGAGGTTATAAGCAAACCCACTTTTATATTTGTCGGACCAAGCCACCGAATTTCTAGATTGATCTTCTATGTGTACATCTAAGTTATTAAGGCTATGTCGAAATCTGTCTGCAGTAAGACGGGCCTCTCGCTGTTCGTCCGTTTCAAGAGACCGAATATTTTCGATTCTTAATCTTTCATTAGACAAACTTACTGATCGTTCTTGTCTCAAAGAATTATAATATTCGCGTACCGACTCTAGTCGTTGTTCATGCTCATGTGCGTCTTCGAGAGATCGAATAACATTATGGTGCACCCTATCATTTGTCAAACGGTCTTCATATTGAGTTAAAGTTTCAGATTCTCGAGATAAAATATGACGTTCGCGGTCAGCTGTGAGACGCAATTCCCTCTCAGTGTAGGTTTCTGACTCGCGAGACAATATATGACGTTCGCGGTCAGCTGTGAGACGCAATTCCCTCTCAGTGTAGGTTTCTGACTCGCGAGACAATATATGACGTTCGCGGTCAGCTGTGAGACGCAATTCCCTCTCAGTGTAGGTTTCTGACTCGCGAGACAATATATGACGTTCGCGGTCAGCTGTGAGACGCAATTCCCTCTCAGTGTAGGTTTCTGACTCGCGAGACAATATATGACGTTCGCGGTCAGCTGTGAGACGCAATTCTCTGTCAGTGAAGGTTTCTGACTCGCGAGACAATATATGACGTTCGCGGTCAGCTGTGAGACGCAATTCCCTCTCAGTGTAGGTTTCTGACTCGCGAGACAATGTATGCCGTTCGCGGTCAGCAGTGAGACGCAATTCTCGTTGTGACGCAGTTTCAGCATCTCGGGATAACACATGTTGTTCTCGGTCAATGGTAAGCCTCAGCTCTCGTTGAGAAGAGCTTTGAGACGCCCGTGATGTAGCTCGTCTCGCTCTGTCAGCTGCTAATCGCATCTCTCTCTCTGGAGAGCTTTCATTGGCTCGAGAGGTTGAGGCACTAACTCTCATAGAGTTTAACCGATGTGCTCTTTCCTCTGCCGATTCTTAAGAACGCGCATTTCTCATCCTTTTAGCATCTCTCGAATTTCGAGATAAAGATGGTCGTTTTTTAAGTGGCATTGTGTATTTTTAATCGACGGTAACTGAAGCTACCTTACACTTACAATTATATATAGTTATTATGTAATAATTACGAAAATAAACTATTAATATAATAAAACACTACCAATTACGAAAATAAACTATTAATACAATTAAACACTACCAAAATAACTAATATAATAATAACGAAAATAAACTATTAATATAATTAAACACTAACAATTACGAAAATAAACTATTAATTTAATTAAACACTACCAATTACGAAAATAAACTATTAATTTAATTAAACACTACCAAATTACGAAAATAAACTATTAATACAATTAAACACTACCAAAATAAATAATATAAAAATTACGAAAATAAACTATTAATATAATTAAACACTACCAATTACGAAAATAAACTATTAATACAATTAAACACTACCAAAATAACTAATAGGTGTACCTACTACTAATACTATTAATCTAATACCTATTATATAAACTAACAACAAAACAATTCTAAAAATAAACTATTCAAAGACTAAAAGTCGTGCTGATAAGCACGGTTTGCAAATAACAATTATTGATTGTCAATAAGGTCGAACAGTCTGAACGTCTATTCGCATCAACAGCCAAATATTGTATGACGCTCGAGCGCGGACGCCCCGCCTTTTTATACCTCCCGCCACGACGCGCGTCGAGCGCGGCAACCGATACACAAAAATAATCCTTATAGCATGACTCTGTATTCACGCGCGATTTCTTATTATTTCATGTATAACTTTGGTGTTTCTACACCGATTTACATGATTCTTTTTTTATTGAATAGGTAATAATGTTAACTTTTTTAATTGGGGATGAGTGATAGTGTTGTAAACGTTAGAGTAGACAAATACAATCAGAAATCTCCGAATTGCTAAGCTATCGGGAGTTTCACGTGTTATTGTGAGTCAACCATAAAAGTTAGACATATGCTGTCGAGGAATATTTTTTATATAATTTTAGGGAGAATATTTCCGTCATACATGATTTCTATGTAGCTTTAACCTATAAGCCTGCACACGTGACGGAAGCTTAAAAAATGGAGTAACTTACCCCGTTTTCCCAATATTTCCCTTCACTGCTCTGCTCCTATTGGTCGTAGCGTAATGAAAAGTATACTATAACCTGCCCAAGAGTATGAAGAATAATTGTGCCAAATTTCGTTAAAATCCGTCGAGTAGTTTTTGTTTCTATAACGAATATACAGACAGACAGACAGACAGACAGACAGACAGACAGACAGACAGACAAAAATTTTACTGATTGCATTTTTGGCATCAGTAGCGATCCCTAACCACCCCTTGATAGTTATTTTTTAAATATATTTTATGTACAGAATTGACCTCTCTACAGATTTATTATAAGTATAGATATAGATTACCTTTGTAGTGTTCGTGGACATCGGGACTCAGATGAGATGTGTTGCCATGGAAATGGGCCGCGATGAATGGCCTCCTTGCTCCTTCCTGGAAGCACAAAGATTATAGTTCTTGTATTAAATTGAAAAAGTATTAACTTTCTTTAAAGAGTTGGTATTCTAACCTTAGCCTATCACAGTACCTACTAAAACCTGGTTTGGTCGGGAAAAGACAGTGAAAACCAGCTTGATATAACACAATTCGAATATTAAATGCTAAGCTAGCATGATAAGGGGCAGAAGATATAATAAAGATAGCAGGAATCGGATAAGCATAAAGATGAATGATGAATATAAAAATACATATAGTCCGATTTTTAATTCGAGGCAGTAAAATGACATTTCCAGTGTGGCAGGTTTTTAATTCCAAATAAATAGTGATGTGTTAGAATCGACTTATTACAATCAAAAGTTAGTCGAGCTTACATTTTTTTATTCAGATATCAAATTAGCTCTGTATAAAAAAAATATATTTACGACAATTTATCAAAAGACATGCGCGGTGACTGTTTTTAAATGTTAAAAATAATAATAATATTAATTTAAATTTATAAAATTAAAGCCAAATGCGGTGCTGGTATAAGATAAAGCACCTTACCATGCAAGAAAAGTCGAGCGCATCCAACTCCAAACTGGATGAATTCTGACATTATGCAGTGGTTGGATGAAAAACAAATTTAATATCAACTTACAATTATAAAAGCTCAATTAATAGAAATAGTAAATTTTTGATACATAGTAAAATAAAGCATGACTAAATGTCATCGTCGTAGTAAGATTTCCAAACATCACTATTGTAGCGGGTCACCCTTTTTTGTATAAATGACAGTTGCAATTGTCATTTTAATGCCTCGAATTAAAAATCGGACTATAGTGATAAAAGGTCAAGTAGTCGAGAGAGATGAACTGTTAGGAATAATTTCGAAATATCAAAGTAATATGAAAATGCGGCCAGCACTTACATAGTTTTCCAAATAGAAAGAGTTGTGAACTCAACGCGTCAGTCATAAGGTCACGGCGATCGAGTTAATTTGCGTTTAGCTAACCACCTTTGAATCTGTTTTGTTTGTGGTCATACGGGTAGTAATGTATGTATTTCTAATTTCCTTATTGATACAATTGAAAGGCACAATCTTGGTATTGCATGTTGCACTAAAGACAGGTAAACACAATAGGAATGCCGATGCTAAACAAATTCGATAGTCGCCATTCCCTCTAGAGTTACATTAAAAAAAATCATAAAGTGCCCCTTTTATCCTTGTTACCATACTATACTATTCCCATGCGCTCTCAAAGTTTGTGACGTTTTTACGATAGATAAAGAAGACGTCACAAAAGCGACAAACCTCATAATCACTGTTCCTCACCGTCCGAGTGACCGATTGCAGCGCCATCTTCGCCGTACTGTATTCCGAACTGGGAGAAAACTTCTTCGTCTTGCGTCTGAAACAAGTTTGAACAGCTTTATTGGCAATTACAATGTTCCTGGCAATCTTATGGGAATTGCACGGGCGCATAAGGGTCAATTTGCTTTGACGATCTGCTTCGACTGTTTGCTTTGACAATTTGCTTTTGGAATGGAAGTTCTAAACGAACGTAACGAAATGTTAACTGTACTGTTGGTTTTCGATTCCTTTGGTATTTTTAAGTGTTGTGTGTGTTGATCTATACTGTTAACCTGAGCGTAGGCTTTGATTGCCTCGTCGGACTTTTCTGGTTTTGTTATTTTTTTTCACCAGTCCACTTTATCCTAAAGGGTCTAAGCCCCTCAAAACCTTCCACTATTTACTATCTTGAGAAACATCGAACTAGCAAGTCCGTCCAATGGAACCGGCTGCCAGAATTATAAATGAGAAATTTATGCTGATGCAATCGTATCAAAATAGAATTCCAAGAATTATTTGAGCAGTAAGTATTTCACAAAAATCAACAACGTGTGTAAGTATCAAGCATCAATTAAACTTCAAAGTTGTAATTAAGTGAGCTAAAATGAAGAGCAAATTATGAAAATGGAATTTATAAACTATGTGAACTACTAGAAATACCGTTGAAGACATCTCGAACTCTCGATATCTGAATTCTGATGTTAATATTTAAAGTGGAGTATCGGGTGGAGCTCGCTTCGAAGAATTCCTCTCATTTTCAATTACTAGGGAATTTCATTTCCCAGTATTGCACGTCAGTGATATTATTGAATAATTTGAATATATATTGAACCAGAAATGATAGACATAAATCGGAACGGAAAAGGTAAAACTAGGTACAAATAGATAAATAAATCTATCGTTTCATGTGAAACCGAATCAACTGTAGGATAAAATAATGATTTGACAACGCTATAAAATACGTAGTTACAATATGTTATTACGATCGTACGATACGTCAAAATAAGTTTTCAGAGAATATATTATTTTTGACAATGACGTCACTGAAGAAAGCAAGGGCAAGGATCGTGAAGGACGTTGGTAAACCAAATTTGACGCCTTCGAAATAATTTGGAACTGAGCTTGCTTGTTGCTTAATTTATGACATACTAGCTGTTACCCGGTCACCCGCGTGTTACAAGTAGAAAATGATCCCTCGGAATCTTATTTGTTAATTCTAGTTTTAAACTATCTGTGTCCCAAGTTTTGTCTCAATACGCCCGATGGTTTTTGCGAGAATGAGGAACATACATCCATACCATCAATGCATCCATACATACAAAAATTTTCGTTTATAATATTACTAGGATGAATCATCTACTCTATGTCTAGCTTAGTTCTAGTATGAGATATTCAATGGCCTTTCAATCAACAGTTTCTTGTTAATATTTTCGTAGCTCAAGTTTATCTTTGACTTGGTAACATTGCAACGTTACGCCCTCCTTAAACTCGAACCGTACCCAGCTTACTTCAACGCTAAACTTTACATCAACACTTTAATTAAAATCCCTCTTAGGGTAAAAAACCCAAGGACTTAAGTTTTAATTACTTTAACGTCGCGGGCGCTTACTGGCTTTGGATCTAATGTAAAAGGGCATATACGATGGCAGTCTTTAATAATATATTATAATGAGTCTCGCCAGCTCTGTGATTAAAGTAAGCTTTTAATTAGAACTTACTGAAAACGTAGTCAGGACTAAGCTTCAAGATTTAATTACCTAAGTTTATTGTTAAGACTAGAAAGAGTTTAAAAACATTAAGAACTCTTTGGACAGAATGAACCTTTCAATTTTGTTTCCAGATGTCATCAATTTCACACTTGTGTTTTGTCTGAAAACGGAGAGTATTTGACTTGCTTTGACCCATTTTCAGTGGTTGGCCGGTAGCTCTCTAGGGGATTGGGAGTATTTGATGTGTGCAGCGGGTCATGCAGGCTGTATACGTCCTTATGAGAATATGAAAACGGTCTCAACACTGTTATCAACTTGGATACTTTGTTATTTTTACGATAAGGTTTCTGCTTGGCCTGTATCACAAAAATGTTATGTCTTTCCGTTCTGTGGACGAGGAAAAGTTTCAAAAAGATCCAGCTCTAAAATCCATTTTAAAATTTTTATATGTAGTAACATATTTTAATATAAGACGCATTACATATTAAATTCCGGGCGTGCGAAATTAAAATATGTCAGACGTAATCTAGTACCCTCAATAAATGGCACAGTTACGTAACCTCATTAAAAAGTTCTCATTAAGACCTCATTAATTTGTCCTACTTAGTCTTGGCATCAAGATTTATATCTAACTCAGCATTTATCTAGATTGGGCTGGTGCCTAACGACTTTAACTGACAAAACGATTAAAGAAGGTCATAGTATAAAAAATAATCGCAATATTTATGTAACGTATTTTTTTTACATTCTGAGCACTGGGCACCCTTTAAAATTATTTATTTCTGAAAGGACTCCTGCATTAATGAATTTTATCCATGTGCCATGATGAATCTCACAAACATTCAGGCCACATACACAAAGACAGCAAGCAAGATGGACCAAAAGATTTAATTTAATTTCTGACAACAAAATAGACAGAAACATCCCAAAATCGAGATATTAGATTCAGGCAATCTACAACGGCTTCAACATTTAAACCGTTTTCCATTCCTAATTAAATCAGCAACATTGTACCACAATTGCTAATTAACGAACTTTCCAGACTACAATCAAACTTCGTGAAAACTTGAAGCTTATACGGTATTCCAGTGACTGACACTAAAGCTTAATTAGCCGCCATTTGAATATATCCAGTATTAATAGGACGAAATGGACGGCGATGAATTAATTATGGTTGTCATGCTTGGCCAGTCTAATGGAAAGTTTTCTCGTATGTTAAACATATGGTGAGTACAGAATTTATAGAAAATGTACCATATTTTGACGTAAAATATGCATATTGCGTTGCAGTTTTTGCCGGTAGTTCTTCATAAGAATGAAATTTTGGAATCCTGTATCTAGAGTCATTACAGTAACGTTGTCGAAGTGCCCAGGGCGAACAGCGCCTGTCTTCGATATACAATGATGTGTCTCGTAAGCACTACTACACACGAACTCATGAGGGTACATGGACAAACTTATAAAGCTGCTGGGCAGACACTTTGGAAGATAAAGTCGAAAATATCGAGTAAAGGAATTTCGCGTAAACTCAAAACGAATGTCCAGCAGTGGACGAATATGGACTGAAGATGATGATGATGATTGCAAAACAAAGAAAACGTTAAAATGTCTAAGCAATTTTGCTGGGTGAAAGAAAAGATCTTTTAAAACCAACTCATCAAGATCTACGTGTATAAATAAACTTTATCGACATACATATTAAGACTACAACTTTAAACATTAATTTCGATATATCTAAGAAGCAATTGGCTGTTCATCCATACAGGACGTCTTTTGATGGATGTACAGTCTAGCCTAAAAGTACGTACCGGTTCGTTCTGTCTTCATGAAGCATTGTAACAGCCATCAAGCTGGTGCCACACGTGCCGAACGATATTGCTCCATAATAAGTTTGCTTACATTGTTTGCTGTTAGATCGCTGCGAGACATTGTTAGCTTCTTGAGAATTCTCCGTGCCTTAGCATCAATATTAAGGATTTGGTTAACGCTCTTTGTTATTTTTTTCTTTTTTATTCGATTAGGTAGAGGTATCAAGTAAAGGTTTTTTAAATTTCAAATACCAATCTTCAATTTAATTTTGTTATTTTTGTGAAGAGTCATGTATTACGTCAAGAACATTTATAATTAGAACTAAGCATTTGTTTTTACCATCGAAATATGAATTGCAATATTATAGCTTACAGGGGCTATAAAAACAGGGGCATAGGTACAACACATGGTTTAATATACAAGACATAATAAAAACAAATACTGTTTTACTTCGATATCCACTACTAGTGTGGATTTCCAAACTTATCTCCTATATATCCGAACGTTTACACGAAGCACACTAGAGGGTGACCTCGGAGTGGCAAATATTTGCGATGTATCAGCAACAGGGTGCTTCACGCGGTAATTAGGTTACTAACATAATATACTCGGTTTCAGTAACTCTATACGAGATAATACGATGCCATATTTACTTATTATATACTTGTACTAATAGCAACATGAATTAGCAGCTAAAGACTCTTGAGTTTCGGGACAAAGGACCCTCATAATTTTATTGGTCCTTATGCTTCGATTATTGTACCAGAGGAAATAAATAAAAAAATCCTATTAGCTCATTATCACAGTGATGTCATAAATGAGTATAATCTTTATTAAATTAGTTCAATCAAAAATTTGAAAATCGCTTAAAACTTTTGACAATGAAAAGCTTATCAGGGAAAACTTCGGAACTGTAATTTTACTGACAATAAAACTACAGCCTTTGACCGTTAGTCCTCACTTAGGGTCGGCATTAAAGAGTATTTATGAAAGCAGTAACTCTTTCCAATAGCCGAAGGTAAGCTTCAAATGAACTTAGAGAGAGGAAAGTTAAATGAAATTACTTTTTTTGTGATTAACAAGTATGATAGAGGTAAGTTGTCAAAACTTGATCTAAAACCAGCTGAGATTCGAAGAAGCAGATAAAACAAATAATACCCTCCAACATTAAACATTTAATAGCAATTTTATGATTCCCGGAGAGAAATCCAAGATCCCTTCAAGAAATCCAGTCGTAAACGATGCGGCAATAGATACTTAGATATCTTATTCAACTTTTTCCACAGCTGCGAAAACGTGTAATAAAAATAGCAATAAACATTATTAATCCATGAATAATTCTTGATGAAACCCGAGTGTCGCGGTCGCATTCCCAGAAGGGCAGAAGCCTACCACATCTTAAAGTTTTTTTTTTGTATAAGAGAGATAGCATGACTATACGTAGAGCGTCGTCTCTTTTCCTCCATTGCAATAGTGTTACTGTTAGTGGTGTGTTTAGGGTTTGATCGCTCCATATCCATATATAAACATGCTAACCTATGTATGTTGGTATTTGCGGTCAGCGTAACGTTTCTACTAACTCCTTAAGTTGTTTAATTAGTTTTAACGATTAGATCATTAGAGAACAGATGCAGAGCGCATGGTTAGTGAGGGTTTTTAGCTTAACCGATATAAATAAAGATGAACGTAGGGATATTTTGATAGTCAGAGTTCAGACTGTTTTTTTTATTGGGATGGTTACTGGCTGTTTTCGTGTAATCATATTTATATTTTTTATCGTTAAATAGCTTCATTAACTGATGTGCTTCGAATTTTAAACTTTACAGTATCATTTTCCCCGAGTCCTCCTAGTTCTTTATTCGAATATACATGGTATAAAGTCATAACAGTTAAACATTTTGATGAATTTCATTTGCCATACCTACAGATTGAACAACCGGGCATTCTTTTCAGCGTATCGATCAATAGCAATTATATTTTTCCGGACCAGCGCTCAGCCACGCAGATACGACATTGGTCCTACGATGTACAGGGGACGTAATACGACAAGATGAAGAGAGACATCGCTATTCGTTGCGTGCCATCTCTTTCCCACGACAACAATCTTACTATTATCCAGGTCCTTGAATTTTCTCTGCATAAAAGTTTTGTTGAGCTTTTTAATTACCTGTCATCAGTTTTCCCGACGACCCTGGGCGCTGCGAACTCGTCCACAATGTCTGTGGAGGGCGGGAACACGCTGCGCTTGTCACGCGTCATCTCCTCGGCTGGAGGAGTTGGGGGATCCGCGCGAGGTGTCGATGTCGGCAGCGGCTGTAGCTCTGAAGAGATTGAATGGATAATATGAAGTGGGCTAATAAGATGTCATACATTTTTTGATAGTAAGACTATTTAGAAAGACCCAAATAAGGGGAACTGCTAAAATTATAATTGTTTATAAAAAAAAATCACAGAGTAAGTGCTCCTTTAAAGCGCAAAAGGACCAAACTTTTTGCATTTTTCAGGTTTCTCTTGACGTTCACATTTTAGTCATTATTAAAAGTAAGTTTTAACAGGTACCATATCTTCCTTCAAACTTTTAGTCGTAACTATCTCTTGAGAATAGAATGAGAAGGCCCTGAACAAACTTAACTATCACTAAAGTTTTCTGATAAGCGAGCACTAAAGCTCTATTGGAAATTTGACCATGTATACGAGAGTCAAGAAAAAAGGAAATCTATTATCGATAACTCCCAGAAACATTTATTTTGCCATACCGTAATTTCTCTTTTAACTTTTCGATAATACCTAAAGAACAAAAGAGTCTTTGAAGGGGAATAAAATCCTCAAAGCCTAGGGCTTCGCCTTTAAATACAGCACTTCTCGGAAACTTCAAGTCTCTTTAAAATTCTTAGAAGCAGTGAGCAAAACTTGAGAATTTATTACAACTTTTACTACCCCTAAAGATATCGTTTAAGTCCAGTAAATAGTTCAGATGCCAAACCTTAACTAACCTTTATTTATTCAGTAAATTTAACCCATTATGAAATACAGTTTATAGGACCAAATAATTTAACAGTGATTTAAGAACTATAATCGTATTATATTATATGTTTTCTATCTCCGAATGTTGTGATTGTGAAAGTATGAGAATGTTCTTCTTTACTAAGACTTCTTCACTCCCAAACACCTGAACCGATTTCGATGAAGCTTAGCATGGAGGCAACTGACACCTTGTGTGCTAATGCTTTTATCTGACTTTATTAAAGTAGGGCAATGTTTTTGCTATAACCAACATCATAACCATCATCATATCTAAAACTCAAAGTAATTTCATTACAATAAAGTACGTTTCATTTCATTACGAGATATTTGAATATTATTTAATCCCGTCTACATTGAGCCAAAGCCTCTGGCTACTTTTTCCCTGTAATTTGTGAAAGCTTTCTATCTTTAATCAAAAGAAAATAATGACATACAGATGAATAGTTAAGACGATCAAAGTACGTACTTATACGTCATTGGTTAGGTAGTTAAATAGGCATACAATCTTGGTGTGTCTTTTAGTAAATAAATGACTGAGAGATGTCAATGGTATTCTTTGATATTTGGTAATCTTATTTTTGTTTTTAATATAATTTAATTCGCATTATTTTTTTTATTTGAGTTTTTTTTTACAAATTGAGACACCAAGATTATAACTTAATTTTTTTTATTAATAATACGAATGAGTTTGTCTACACTCCACAATGTATGAAGGTATTAAATATAAAAATTAAATTTAAAATAAAAAAAGAATTCTTATAAATTCTGTTTTTATTTGAACCTCTCAGACCGTGTAAATCTTTCTGCGAACGACGCAGACTTCGTATAGGTAAAAAACCGGTCAAGTGCGAGTCGGACTAGCGACACTGGGGTTCCGAATAATTAGGCTTAAGAAAAACAAATCGTTTGATCCTAAAAATCAAGGCTAAAAAGCAGTTGTTACGGTCTTAAAGCAGTTTTTGGTTCACCCACTTACAAATTTAAGACCATAACAGCTGTTGCTTATCACTTATCTTAATTTTTAATACTGGTTCTTCTAGTGGCATCAGCAATACATAATCTGAGAAAATTTCAACGATCTAACTAACATGGTTCATGAGATAGAGTCTGGTGACGGACGACGGACAGACAGCAGAGCCTCCGTAATAAGGTTATGTTTGCTCTCCCATACGGTACCCCATCAACAAGAGGTAAACCGCTTTATCACCATGGCAACTCCGTAATTCTGTTTGAAGGAAAGTTGTGAATTTTCCACGAACTTCGTAAGCTTTGAAATACTGAGTTTTCCTGTGATGTAGGTCTTTAGTGTTATTTTTATCGTAAGTATTAAATATACTTACTTCTTGGTATTTTAAATCATTTTTGTCTTCTGTTTTTGGTTAATATTTTAGCTAGATATTTGGCCTTTGTGTACTTAGCATTTAATTCATAAATCCCTTTTTGTTTCAGAATGAGCATAATCCATATACTAAATAGGTTACCCAAGTAAATAATTTCTCAAAATAAACTTGTCATGCGTAGGAACTTCTTTCTAAGTAACAAACAGTAAAGTTCTTGTTCTCCGTAAGCAGTACGTTAGAAAAACTAATGACGTAATATGTCACATTTCAATAACCATCCTTTTAAAAAAAATGAATATTGACGACACCCAAGAAATACTTATTAAAGAAAATATCGTAAGTATTGTGAGTCTATGAATAAAAACATCTTTCTTAAAATTGTACCTAAAATTATTAGGATCCAACAGACATTCTGCTAATAGTTTTGTAGAACATTATACCAAATTAATTATACTTTCTACATTGAAATAAAACTACTTTTACGGATTTTATCGGCTTAAAGGTGTCGAAACGTCGGGAACAAAAATCTAAAATTAAACCGTGATAAAATCCATAAACGTAGTTTTGTTTAATGTTTAATATTCGCGTAAACCTAAGAAACCACTATTCTCCCTACCTTTTATTCAAGAAATAGATAATAGTCTTCAAGAATAGTCTCTCACCAGGCAAGTCAGGATCCTCAGGGTTCTCGTTGAGCCGTCTCCTGATCTCCCGGATGTTGGACAGCACGGACCTCTCGCTGTCGGACCTGAACGAGAGGTCGCTGTCCACGAAGTCCTCAGGTCGAAGGTGCACCATGTTCGTCGTGCCAATCTGGAGAAAAAAGATGATTAAATTGTAGAAATGGTGAGAGGAGAAAATTTTTGAAACTGATAAAGTAAATGTGGTGAAAAGAATATTTTGTTGCGAGCTTCCTTGTGAAAAATTAGACTGCATCTGTGAAAGATGGCCGACGCGAGCTGCTGTAGCCAATCAATTAAAATGATTTTGATTTCGATTCTATAAGCAAAGTGAAATTTTCAAAATACGTACAATTAATTAAAGATAGCTGGATGAAAGAATTCAATAGTAATATTTCCATGGATTGACAGTCTAAATAGCGTTTCTGCTTGTTAACTACACCTACATATATTAGAAACATTTTTTACGATTTTTAATGTACTCGTAGCACTTTCATTACTCAAGTTTGACATTAGATAATAAAAGTAAATACAAACGTAAGAACCAGTTCTAAAGACTTTTCTAAAGATTTATCTTTGCAATTTTCAGACAGTATTTTCTCATGAAATAAGAGTAAAACAAAGGAAACAATAATAGGTACGAAACCGTAAAAGAAATGGTTTCATAAATATAACAGAAGAACCAGTTTAATTAACGATAATAATAAATGCTCGTTTTCTTTTCAATTGATTCCATGTGCTTCGTCTTTAGTTACTGTTATTGTTTTATATATAACTTTTGTTTGGAATCTACTTGTATTCAGCTTCTGTAGCCAAGGGACGTTCCTACAAACGTCAATATAAAATGTTCGAATGTACAGAGATAAGTGGTGAAAGTCGTGTGTGTTATCGAAATGACATTTCCATACATTCTAGCGTCATTTTTAAAAATAACACTTGTCTAAAATGGCATTTTACAACTTAAAGTATTCGGGAACACTGAAACACATATTTATTGAAATGGGAAGTATACAAAGATGAATTAGCGACATAAAATTGACTAACATTCAATTTCCAAATTGGTATTCTCTAATTCAGACACGAGTGTTAGTATTTATCAGACATAAAATGATTTGTTTGAAGTTTAACTTCTGTGTTTCTTCACAAGTGACTCGAAGAACGAAAGCCCTTGGGGTAAGTGCGAGCGTTGATAGCAGTCCGGTAAAACAAGGACCGATGCTGTTTGATTCGCGATTCAAACAATAAATACCAAGAATTTTATATCAAATGTATCTCTGTTTATATTGAACTGATTTTTTGTGAACTTTTGTTGAATGTTTTAAATGGAGATTGTGTTTTTTGCTGCTGAAAATATGTTGTGTTTTATTAACCTTGCTTCAGTACGTGGAAATAAAATGTAACGTACTATTTTAGGGTAGGTATATGTTTATAATATTTTTTTTATAGTGCGAAGTTGACTCTAGCAAGAAAAAAGAGACATGTAAATGAGATAACCTATCTAAGATACAGAAAAAACAATAATTGAAAATACACAAGCTTCTATTTTTATGAATAAAAGACGTTCCGGCCGCATATTTATAATGACACAATAAGAAATTGTTTCAGATATGTTGAAGTTTGGCTCTGTGCAGAGTTAAAAAGAGTGAGAACATCCCATTTTTAATTGATTCTGTTTAATAGCTGAACTTTGGAAAACCTTTTTTTTTATGTCAGTATATGTGTATTGCAACATTTGCATGTTGCAATACACATAAAGGATGTAAGACTGAACGACAAATAACACTTCCTTTGCGATCGACTAAAACGCACTTTTCATAATAAGATGCGCGCACAGAGCCAAACTCCCACATATCTGAGACAATTTCTCATTGTACCGCAATAAATAATTCCATAATAACTATTAACATACACTCAGACAAAAGTCACATAAGTATTGTTCAACAAGTAGCTACTTGTAATGTTTGGGTTGCCGAAAGGGGCTTCAAGCGAGGACACGAGACGGGAGCGATGGACACAAAAGTACCACTTGAAACACTCGTGGCACTTTTTAATGCCGTCAGATGTGCTATATTGAGTGGATTTGTTTTTTGTACGTTTTATACAATGTATATCACTATGAATATAGCGTTACTGTGCAATTTAGTTTGTTACTGAAATTCAGGTAATTTTTCTACAATATACTAGTATATAGACGCGACATAGCCAAGCACAGGTCTCCCTCGTATAACGAAGGTTTGAGCATTAATCACCATGCTAGCTCACTGCAGGTATGTGATTGCAGATTTTAATATTCAGGAATCCAGGTTTTCTCGTGATTTTGCTTCTCCACACATTTTATGACAGATTTTTACGTGAATGCCACAAATTATTTTAAATCCCTTAAAGCTAGTCCCAGTAAACGTAAAAAAAGGTGGTATGAAAAATAAATGTTGTCATGTTCTCAGATCTACCCAATATGCACACAAAATAGTAATAAAAATAAGAAATAATAGATTTTCTATAAAAAAAACATATTCTGAAAAGGCGACGTAAAAGAAAAGTTTAATCAGGGCTCTACATAAAACAATTTCTGTAAAAAGTGAATCAGTCTGTAGTAGCTGAAACATTTTCATAATAACATAGCTTTTCCACTGGCTTCCAATAAGGCGAAAATAAACAAATAAAGCTAAACCGACGTGAGGCTCATCGAATATTCATGAAACTACCGCTTATTTACATGTTGTGTACAATGTTTCCTCTATATACCTTAATATTATGTATTCAATAATCTATGCTCTTACTATGAGAGTTTAAACTAGGATTATGAACATTGTGAACGCAAGCCGCTGTTACGTGGATAACGCCATTTCACTCCCACAACAGCGAGATTATTGCATTTTAAGGTCGTAATACAAGTTTCTCACAAAGGTGGTACATAATTGTGGTTGATTTTGCGGTGATCTCTGCCTTTCCTCAGACTCTTAGTGACTTATAACATGTATCGATTTTCATATTAATTCCCAGGCACGAGCAAGCGATGAAGCTAACGTACGCTTATAGATTATGTCAAATATTTGATGTGAAGGGTTGCTTAAAGAGTATTTTATCTTTGTCTAAGGGATCATCGTAAGACATTCTAGGGACGGAGTTTAGTTGAGAATATTCCTTAGACATTTTTTGTGGAGAGTTTTATTGGCGAATATGAAAAATTAGCTGGTACCCGCGACTTCGTCCGCGTGGTAAGGAAATAAAATATTTTCTTGTAATAAATCGTAGCTTATGTGTTAATCCAGGGTGTCAGCTAACTCCATAACAAATTCCATTAAAATCGGTTCAGACGTTTTGACTTGGACAACAAATATACACACTCACAAACTTTCGCCTTTATAATATTAGTGGGATGGGATAGTTGGCAACTTAGGTAAAAGAGTAATTTTAAAAGAATTTAAATATCTCTTATTTTAGTACTTGTAACTAAGTAAAGGCTTTCAAATCAACGTAGACACATGTAAATATTTTGCGTCTGTATCGCCGCACCCTACTTAAACATTCAGATAAACCAATTTAACTTGGCCGATTTAAAAGCACTCTGATCCGTTACAAAAAGGATTGCTATTTTCACATAATCCTCAACGTTGGGACCGAGCACTTTCTATCAGTAGAAAATCACGAAATAAAATTTCGATACACTTTTAGTAATATAAAATTGAATTGTCCGTATTCATTTAAAAAATGTTAATATTTATTTGGACTACTTTACTTTCCCCAATATTGTTTGTCGTGGTATTATGAATGCTGTCCATATCTCAAATATTGCAAGGAATACATTTCAGAAAGGCGGTCATTGAGAAAATTGACCTGACGCATGAAATCGGCGCCGTGGATGAATTTTTGGACGGTATTTCCTCCTAAATAGATATTACAGACAAAGTAAAAACAGGTTGTTCATTTCAATGCACAGAAAACAGCAAGATTTTTTCAGTAGAATCATCCAACAACAAAATTATGACGTTTTTACATATTCACCTACTCAACACATAAAACTACAGGCAGAATCATCACCACTTAAAATTCACGTTCCTGTAATTTATCCCCTGTTTTGATAAATCGCAGTTCAATTTCTCTCTTTAATACATCGCGGTTCACTCTCTACTTTTGCAGAGTCAGTCAGTTATTACGTAATCCATTCTAACGAGGCATTGTGAGGTGGCGCGTGTCACGTGACCTTGACCCGACCTGGGATATACGAGCTAGGTATTAATAGTAACTAGATGTATTGCTTGCACTGTAACACTTAGTGTGACGTTTAATTTTTATTTGAAATTAAGAACGAGAAGGTCCTAGGTATTTTTTTAAACGCAAGTTTTCGATTGTGTTTTATTAAACACAATCTAAAACTGATGTAGGTAGGTATATATATATATTTTAAACTTTATATTCAGAGAAATGTAAGACATGTGTGTTTTAGACTAAAGAATTTCACTTTTGTGCATATTAAACTGGGAACCAAAATAAAACTGAAACCAGAATATTTTACCATCAAAAATAATGAAATGAGCTAAACAAGCCCAAGCTACGCGATGAGGCCAAAATTTACAATTTGTTCTTTAGTTTACAGTGCAGTGGACATCGCCATGTTATTTACTAAACACACATATAAACCAGTAGTATACTCACATGTTCCCTCTTATCATAATCAGGGTACCAGTCCCCGCTCTCCGCGTCGTCTCCCGTGTCCAGCATGTCTTCATCATCACCAATGTTATCATCCTCCATCACCGTGAGCCCATGCAGCTTCTCCAGGGAGTCGTACACGCGATCCTTCACCACCTCCTTCCCATCTAGACTGCTGATGTCCTCATCAGCATAGATCTGGAGACAAAGATTTTTTTGGTTAGTCATTGCAGTCCTACAGTTTTTTTCTATTTGTTTTCTTCAGTCGCACCGTGATATTTCATCAATACTAATGGATTCTGGAGACTTGTTAAACTTTTTGATGCAAGCCAAAAAATCTGATCACCAGTATTTATATCAACAGGAAAAACGAGGTGGTTCGTTCTGTCCACTCTATCAGGTAAGTATGAAACACCAACTTCAACAACTAGAGTAAGACCATTGATCATAACTGACAAGACTAAAACTTAATATGGAAAGACAAACAAAGCATCAAAAAGTTTTCTAATACATTTTAGGGTATAGACATTTATATTGTTTGTAATCAAAGTTTAGAGGAGACTGGCCGAACACAGCTGTAGCAATACAACAAAACGACCGACTTTTCTTCATAGCGTCATTAGCGATATAAGAATTAGCGGGGTAGCTAAAGTTTTTTCCACTTTGACAGATACTTCACGAAGAAAAGGAGTTCGTAATGTTTTAAACGTTAATCATATCAGTCAGTGATTGACCTTTGACAAAAGTAGTATTTGGTCGCAGAACAGCAAGGGAGACACTAATCTATTTGTATCTCATTCTTGACAGTCTGACCGAAGTATTTAACTTCATTACTAAAATACAAAGACAACGTTATCTTCCTCTTTGCTATTAGGCACAGATTGTTGAAGTATCAAGTAACAAAGTGAAATTTTCCTTTCCACCAAACAAACTAAAAAGATCTAAACTTTTGGGATAATAGCCGCAAAATTGACTTTGATGAATAAATTCTTGTTAATTGGGGATGATAACCTAGTAACTCGTAAATTTATGACATAAAACACTTTGTCTAACGACAGAATATCGGTCTGACATAAAATTCAGCCTTGAAGCGTACACAATAACTTTTCATGAGGGCTTACCGCCATGTTTAACAGTGACATTATTACAGTTATCGAAAAGAGATGCCACTCTACACCATGTAGTACTGTCTCGCTTGCACAACTGCAATCATATTTCTTTACGATGTGATAAAGGTTGTGTAAGGTGGTAGGCCCCCTGACCTTAGACAAGGTCAAGTTTGGGTGTAGCTAGCAAAGTCAAGTCGACGGGTTGACCCTTGTTCAACTTACGCTCATTAAAGTAAGTGTTATTTGTTACTGATCGTTGGCGCCGTATTATTATTATTGAAATACGAATGAAAACTCTCATTTCAACTTGTTAATTCAATGTTTTCTTCGTTGTCAGTATTTCTCCTAGCATTTTGTTTGTAAGTACATTCGTAAAGAAATGAAAGGGAGACGGTGCTCTACCTTTTCCTTGCTTCACCGGTAGAGTAAGCGGTAGAGTCGGCAGTAGTACCAGTGGTAGTATTAAACCACTCCTCACTCAACTGTCTTATTTAAAGAAATCTTAGTACTAGAACAGGTGACGCTAAGCATAAGATTAAGAATACTACACTAGATCCTTTTAAAACACATTTATATCCTGTCATGTACCTGACACAATACATTGTAAAGTAAAATCCGAGACGGTATTATTATGCCGTATTCTCTTACAGCGATAAAGGCAATTTGTCATCTCAAATAAGCCACATGTTCTACAATGCTCGGTGTAATTGATGCGAGCAGTATCTTATGTATAGGACCACTGTGCAACTAGAACAGAAGTACCAAAAATTAATTTAACAATTAGCATATACCATTTCATTGATATTACGTAAGTATATTATGTTACGTTTTCAATTATGAACATGAAAATATGTTGATGACTCTGAAACTTATTTTTTTTGTGTCCCTTTATATTTTAATAAATACATTATTTTTAGCAACCAATGTTTGTGAGATTGAGACGTGATTCTACAGAAACTTGAACTTCACAAAATATTTTTGGGTGTCGCATCCAATTGATAAAAACGTAACCCTATTACTGCATCCCACAGTCTATCCGTTCCTCTGTCACCAGGCTGTATCCCAAGAACCGTAATAACTGGAAATTTGAAATTATCACAATTGAAGTACATATCTTGTCGTCTTTAAAAAAAAAAGAGAAATCTCCAACACGTTTATTTTTTGTTTCGCAAATATAGAATCTTTCATTTTTAAGTGCAAGGATAAATAACTGGTAACGTACCTATAAACGGCGTATAAAGTGGGGGACACTTACAAAACTGTTATCCGGTCGTTAAAACCCCATAGCACAGCTCACAGTCGCTCTTATACGAGCCTTCTGTATGTTTATATTACGTGGAATTATGAGCTATCAATCATAATAAATGTACTATCTTAAGGAGGCCCTTAAAATACATCTTCAGGGCATCCCAAATAGAATTATGGAATACGTTTTCGTAGAAGGTAAAGATTTATTTAATCAAACGAAGTAATAATATTGATCCTTCTTCTAACTGTATTAAGGACTGAATTAAAACGTGTTTTTGAAAGATTATGTTTGCGAAATTAAAAAGGTTATAGTATTTTTACAATAATACACTCCATTAAAATGAATTACCTAAGTACTCGATGGTACGCGCAAACGATGGTAGCGCAGATGTTGGTAATCTATATAAATTATATTTAGTTGGTGAAGGTGTGACATTGTTAATCTATAAATTTACTGAAAATATTTTGAAAGTTCTTATCAAAAGAAAGCTACATTAAGAATCATATTCAGTATATTCATCGGAAAAGATCGCCCGTCGATGTACAGGTTGTTGAAGTAGTTTCCTATACATTTTCCGTCACAAATTTTTGTTTTCATTCTCCATCCTCTACCTAGACAAAAATACGTCTACCCTTTTCTAGTCCAGGAAGTTATTAAATCTACCTACATTAGTCTTCAACTTTTCCTAGTCTGATTCACAGTTACACAACCAATTGATATACCTACAGCTGAAACTACACCCACAGACGAACTTTCAAAATAGCCGCAATTTCATGACATACAAGTGCCGTAGGTGGTACCGACGTCACACAACAAAACATTCGCCATGTGTAACATTGATTGAATCTCAGACTTAATTAACTAACCCTTTGAATCTGGAAACGTGAGCTGAAGGGTATCGCATGTCTTCATTATAAATCTTCATATAATACAATTCTCTCCCTCACTCTTTGTTTAAAGTTTTCAGGAGCGAGGGAGACAGGTGGACGAAAGCTCAATAAGATTAAATGCTTCGTTACAGAAATAAAAAGGTTTTAAATGTGTTTGATTAAGACGAGCTCGGAGATTTTAAACGCATTACTTTATCAGATACATTAAGTGGAAAATGTAGAGACTGAGAGCAACAAAGTGAGGACCATGTGCAAAGACCATTAGCTAAATGCAGTGTAGGTTTAAAGTGTGATATACTGGCTGGTTACAGTGAAACTTAGTTAAAAACTAAATAGATCTAGGAGTTTATTTTTTTTTTAGTCTACATGCGTACTTTAAAACAAACGCACCGAATAATCTTATCCTTCGTTTTTTTTAGAACAATTTCTTGTCTTTGGCTTATCTCGAATGTTTTACACCAAATGCTTTAAGCCTTGTCATCAGCTCCTATAGAGTTAAATTTTCCATTTGGGTTTTCCTAAACTCCCAAGGACTATCATCCTGTATTTCATTCGAAGCGACGATAATTGTTTACTCAGAAGCTCGCGCAACAAGTCATATACAAAATTAATTTGATTGGAAAGTTCAGCTTGATAGATCAACCTAGGGAAAACTTCATAATTCAACTGTAGAAACAATATTTAAGTAATGTAAGTACAGGGTAATGATCCTTCAAATAATATTCAAGAAAATCTCTTCGTATTTTTTGCTTTTATCTGCCATTAATTGGCTACTTCGTTATGTTGCTTCGTTACTTCTACTAACTTTTACAAAATAATTCTGTTACCATGTTGTAAGCCCTAATACCTGAATAATGTACTGGAACGACGTCTCATTTGGTGCCCCTACCATTTGACGTGAACTTATAAATGCGAAAATATCTCATTATAAAAATGCTGCAACAGACACAACTGAATTTTACTTAGCTTTCTATCTATCTATTCACAGTTTTTTAATTGAATTTTATATAATTTTCATCCGACATTATAGACAAGGTAAGTAACTAAAAAGACAATACTAGAATACTCTTTTCAACAAGTAATTTTTAACCATCGTACTATTTTATTCTCAGTTCTTTAAGAAAACCGACACTACGGCAATCATTTCTTTTATCGCAAATATTCAACTCACATGCGCAAAGACACCCAGGCTCAGAATAAGTTATTTTTGATATGTCCTACGGGGGTATCGAAACCGCGATACGTCGAGCGTAGGTAGCGTGGTCTACTATCCCATTCGGCTATCTGTTCATAATCTGTCACTTATATCTATCAAGTAATTAAAATTAGCAAATAGTAAGGGCCGCTAAGAAGTTTTCTCAGCCTTGGCGGGCTTAAATGCTAGTCATTTCATGGTGAATTTAACACGTCCCATTTAGCTAGGGAACATTAGTGACACGCTTAATGTAATACATAAATATTTATCGAAGTTAAACGATCCTAACTTATTGGCAATACTATATACAGGTATACTAATGTAATCATTTTTCTTGGCAAGATAATATCGATCAGTATTTTTTTTATAAACACAAAAGTCTAATCATCACCTACACCTATCTGATTTTACACAAATCTATACAAAAATCGTCAAGAAAATCAATATCTGGACAGTTCAAAATAATCCCTTTAAACTACCATAAATCCAGTTCGTTATCGATTACAGGCGATTACTGAAGAGTTCAGTCTATCAACATGCATAATGGATCAGGAGCACGGTCCTTAGGTACGCGGAATAAATTCGTTAATGTCATACGACAGCGAGCAGACAAGTCATACATATTGATCGAGCCCGTCCATCCGTATCTAAAGGTTAACATGTGATAAATCCACTCTCGATATAGATGTTATAATGCATCGAGCGTTTAGATCGCATAACACCTTTCTAAGAACTCTATGCGGAACACTCCGAGCTAAATGTTAACACACGTCTTATTTAATCGCAGCTGTTACTATTCTATAAAAAACAAATGAAAAACAAGACAGGAACAAGAAGAATTAATAAAAAACAACTGAATTCTGTCAAAAAGAAAATTCAGACACGAAAATTATTTCACTCAGAATAATTTAATACTTAGTTATACAAGATAAATATTAGCTCGTCCAGACCAAAGGAATAACAGCCGTTCCACGAAGCCAATTAGAATACAATATTTGATAATATTATTTCCTTAGGCAAAAGGACCGGAGGACCGAAGGACGAAAGTTTTGCAATTTAGCCGTGACTTGTCAAGTATAAAGGAGAATCAGTGGAGCGGAGTTGAAGAGACAATTAATATTGTGCTGCGACCTGTGATGTTAATGAGCGCGGATAGGTGTGGAAGACAAAGGTGAACGACCGCCAATAGAGGCGCCACCACGGAACCGACTGCAGGAACATGTCCTATAATACTCTATCTATTATACATAGACTTCGGCAAAATGATATAAGAAAGTATCTGCATCAAACCAGAGCAAATAAGAAGACCTACAAAATATAACATTCGCAATATTTGACGATGCGAAACCGACACAAATATTTCAAAAGCATTTTTTAATAATCGGTCACAAGCGCGCGAGCACGACTGAGAGAGATTATTAAATACGTGACTTCTGAGTTCAGCTACAGACACAAGGTCCACCGGTCAATATGTCCCTTTCAGTAAGTTAACCCCCTTATTAGTATTTTATCCCGGTTTTATGGTTAACGTGAGTGAAATTGACGAGAAAGGAAAAAAGGTCAGGTCCTTAAAAAGGTCAAAGTCAGCTGTGATCGGGCCATTCGTAAACGAATCAGTTTTCTGAAAGGAATATCAAAGAGGATTAATGGATATTGATACTGACTTTGAAAATGGACCCCCGAAATAATTCCGATAAATAAATGTGAGTGAATTTTGACGGAAAAGGCTAGATTTTTTAGCCTCAAAATATCGAATGCAGGCTATTTTCCGCCGGTGTAGGCGAAGTGGGCGAAACATACCAATCTTGTATTGGATCCTGGTATTTTTGGACAATCTTATTCATGCTCATGTTTATTTCATACAATATATTAGACACATATAAATCTAACTTCGCTGTGATGAATGGAGTGTATTCTTAAAATATAATGTGACAGATATTTTTAGCGACTACAGTTTACAAGAAAGAATGATGTTTTCTTTTGAATTAAATCTGTCTCGAAACAAAAGTACCACAGAATTATAAGTATAAATATGGAAGAAGCGCTAAATTAGTAAAATTCCATGCCGATTGCCGGCACAATTCCAAAAAGAATTTCAATTAATTTTAAAACAAAATTAAAACAACAAAAATTTAAAATAAACGATCGCAAAGCACGCAAAATGAAAACACAATTAATTTAAGATGCCTAAACGCATGTACAAATTAAGGATCATTTTTTACTTTCATGATCTGATGCATATAATTAGGCGCTTATTTTTATCACAAAGCAAGGCAAAGTGAATAAAAGACGCGTGGATTTATGTGTGCAATCAATTCGCGTCTAAATTGGTCTGACAAACGCACTGACACATGTGGCGGCTGAGTTTATTATGTTATGTGGACTATATTATGCAAGTATGCGCCTCAGATAATAGTCTTGCTGAATTGATGATGTATAATGACATGAAATGCAACTTTAAGTGAGATCTTTTAATCGCCAGTAATTTTTTAAGGAATCTACGTTTTTTAAGGTTTTATTTTCTTGGTATGTGTTGAGTAAGGCGTATGTTTGCTCGGTATGGTGCGAATGAATTCTGCTTTTGAACATGGAAAATTCTCATCCAGTGATGATCCACTGAAAGACTACGAGAGTTTCAAAAAGATCTTCGAGGAATCTGATCGTAAGGATACATTTAAATCCAATTGTTCTTTTCCGTCCTGAGATCACGTAAACAGTATTCAAATTTTATTCTTCCTTGAAAAACACATGAGATCTCAAACAAATATTAGCTTAACGACTGTTAAATCAAATAATCTATAATCTCACCTTCCTCCAAAATAGAGGTTTCGTTGTGTGTATTTTAAACTCAGAATAATGGTCATTAACTTCAGCTAATGTCAACAATCGGCTGCCACTGCTGCCAAAGTTTGGTCGTTATATCAATAGAATCAACAGGTTGGTTTAGATAGTTCAACTCATTTTTGCGCATGGCGCCATGTGTGTGTAATCCTTGTAATTATACACTGATGTATACTAGTTAAGCTTTAATTTTACGTTAATGCCACATAAACCAGACGCACGCACACATAGCGCCGCGCGCACAGGTGAGTCGTACTGTTTGTACAAATATTACAAGTTTTTGCATAGGCAGGAACTAGGCATTGTTAAAAGGTTTTTAAGAGAAATAATTGGGCTCGACCGCTTTTTTGCAGCGTCACTGGCGTCACTGCACATATTGAATGACAAGGGAAAAATTTTGGGCGCCTAACTAAATTACTTTGCCCTTTTTGGAAATGGGTTTTTCATCCATAGAGGTTTTATTCGCTTTTGTGCCTACCGCGACGCTCTCTACTAAATTTTAGTGATATCTTCTAACACATTAAAATCTTGAAAAAAATGTTTTAGTATGTGGCTTACACTATTAGCAGTCAAATATGATCCGATTGCTAATTAAGTTCTGCTTAATAAAAAAAAAATATAATTAACTATAATAACCCGCTCAATATGATGTTAAAAACGTAAAACTGAAATAATGATCGCTCATTATTTTTACTCCATTCGCCTAAAAGGTACTTCACTCCAATTTACATGGAGACGTATTCATGAAATTATCCCGTTCATGTTCAGCTCTGATGTTCATTTATTTTATAAAACATTTTCATGAAAACTTAAATATTCTGACAGAATAAGTGGTATTCACGTCTGATGCACGAACGCTTTTAAAACTAAAAGGAATTTAGGATTATTATAATTTGGCTTGTATGTTCAAATGTCATTCTTTAAATTTTTGTTTTTCTTTTTCATTTTGTTTTTTTTTTCTAAGATAAGCATAAGTCTGTATTTTCAGAATACCATCCCCGTAAATTCGAAAGTAAACAAGCAAAATCTCCCATACATTTATCACGAAGAAGTTAATTAAATTATGTATGTTAAATAAAATAACGCATATAATAAGAAAGGTGTTGATTAAAACCATTTGCCGATGAACTTAATTACAAAATTGTTCGTTATTTAATTAATTTCTTCGTGATAAATGAAAATATGCGGACTTTATTGAATCGTATGTAGGTCACCTGCAACAAACACTGAAGTGAATTCATTTACAAACAATTGACAGTCATGAATATTTATTTTAATTGAATTGCTATTTGCTGATCATTGATTGCTTAACATTGGTTAAAATTAAATGCTGTTTATTTAAAATATTATAGTAATGAACCATTTGCTAACATGAACAAAAGCGCCAAAATATTGAAGTTATAAATATAATTATGGACATTTTCATAATAATTAAGGAGTCCTTATTTCAAATAGTAGGTATTTCAATCATTCTTAGTCATTTTTAATGGTTATCTTCTACAATGAGACAGTTACAAACCAGTACATTCAAACACAAGTACGGAAGAAAACACGCCCCGCAATAAAGTTTCAGCGTTGATTAAGTAAATGTGAAAATATTAGACGAGACTCCTGAAGACGGGAGTTTACAAGTTTTACAACTCCATATTTCAATTCCTAGAAAATTACTTTTTAATGTAGTTTGTCGGGGGACACTCTATTACCTTGGCCGCAGGAAATGCATGTAATAAGAAGCCAAGTACTGTATTTCATCATTATTCTTTTATTCTCGTTCGTAAAGATTTTAACGCTTAATAAGGTCTTATGAAAATAATTTCAACATTATCGGGGCCAGAAAGAAAAGAGCCCGTCCATATTTCAAAGAAAACCTTGAAATAAAGATGAATGAAGATCACGAACCGAGATATGAGACCTGACTTCATTACAAGGACAAAAAATAACGCTTAACTAAAAAAGAAAAAGTATGTATTCCATTCAAGTTCCCTCCGCACTTTTCAATGGAAGGCATTCTTTTACGGAGTTGGCATCTCAAGCACGCTGTTTACAATTCAATAATATCTCGAATGGAAGATCGATGTCAATCTCGAACACTGGCATCAGATCAACGTGATAAAAACACGAATTCGGGACAAAATTCATTGTTTAACAACGAGTTCATTGACACAACATACGTTATCCAAACTACGAGTATATTTTCACTTATTTGCTCGCGGATTTTTTTAAAAGTGTTTAAAGCGGCCATCTTTTTTGCTGCGTCTAAATTGGCGGGCAAATTGAGTGGATAAGTGGATTGCTTTCTATTTCCCCGGCATGGCGACATCCCAGGTGACCCGTAATGCAAAGCGGATGACGAGAGTGTAACTTGGAAATTGTTAGCCAAGATATTTTGCAACGACGGAAATCCACTCGCATTTATAATGGGTAAGCTTGGATCTGTTTTAGTTTCAACAAGACTTTTTGTTTTTAGTTTTAAGATATAGGAGAGTTTCGTTGTCAGTCGGAAAGTTGCTCTACTTTTTAAATATTAAATATGTAAACTAAATCAGGCCAAAAATTTTGATCTTAATAATTCTGGTCTGAAGCTGTTTACATCCTAGTTTTGAGAATAATCCGACAAAAACATGTAGGACGAAAATTTGTTTACATTCGCAAACACGAAACAAAGTGAATCAGATTTATTGCAAACGTAGTTTACAGTTCTAGTGAAAGAATAAAGAAGTCTGAGATCCAAACACGTTTTACGACTATTTCCTTGTTTCATTCGATTGATATGTTACGTCGTGGACCCAATTCACGAAACGACTGACACGCTTCTCTTTAATCAAAAAGATTCCAAGAAAACACAGTACCGTACTTCCCTGGCAACATTTTCACGTGGCAAGCGACCGCTTCAAAGTTTTCGACGCATTTCATTTAGACACTTATTTTTACTGGCAACGTGCGTGTGTTTTAAATTACTTGAACATTATATTCAAATTCACGATGGCAATGCTCTGATATGTTTATATTTCATCCCTATTCGGTATCCGTATCAAATTCCTGTATCAAAAAGATCAAATGTTACGTCCACAGAAAAGTTCATGGATCTCCAAAGATTACCAGTACTGGAATGAACTTACAAAAAAGAATACTAACAAAATAATCAATAACTATCCATAACTAACGTTGTCCCATTTCCATCACAGCAAGTCCTCATTCAACACCTTTGAGTCGCGTTGCATTTATTGGTCCTCCGATCCGGATTCTATTCCTGCGCTCTATATTCTAAGTATGTGATGTGACGCATGCTCCAGAAACCTTAGCACGCCTGTTACTATTTATGTAATGTGAACACTAAACTGGAAACATTGCTTAAGCCAAATGTGACTGCCATTGTTGATCAAAATAAATGGAAGACCTAAATTGGATGGGAGGACACTTAATATAGTTTTAGTTTTGCAGTGCGGCTCTTCTATAACACTATAAAGATTCTCATTAAAGCAATTGACATTTCTATTTACATATATAAACGTTCAACTTTGAGAAAGTAATAAACAACAAAGCAGACATTAGACACAGATATATTAGCATATTGAGGCACAGCAGGTTGAGGAGAGAAATAAATTATAAAATTATAATTTCAACAGTTATTGAAAATACGCGGAGCTCAATAATTACGCAAGTCACCATAATACCACGCGCCACACGTAATTGTATGTCATTTTCAGGAACCAGGTGAAAAGGCCTGCAAATGATTTTACATGACACATTTTACTACAGAATAACTTTATTAATATGATGACGTAGAGCAGTTTAACATTCGTCCCTTTGCGTACATGTATGATGTTCAATGGAGTAATTGTGTTCGATATTTTATTAAACCAGCTAATTCCATTGGAATTGGTACCTACTAGACGTGCATAAAACCAAGATTATGAAGAAATTTCTAAACGGATTTTGCAGCACCTTACCACTTGGTAAGGATACTTTTAATTACGCCAAGCTACTTGAAACGGGTACTAGGCGGGCAGAAGTAAACAACCAGTGAACAACAAATTACAAGAGACACAGAGTAAACTGGATGATAAACATGGTTAATCTATTACTTAGATAAATGTATGGATATTAATTTGTTAAAACCGATAAGTGTTTTTGATCGGATACTAGGCGAGCAGAAGTATTTAGTCGGTGTACAATAACAGAAGACACTCGTAAACTGAAAACTAGTCAACGACTTTGGACAATATGCACATGGTGTCTATTACTTAGATAAAAAATGGGATAATATCTATTAACTCCGAGAAGTGTTTATGAACGGGTACTAGGCGAGCAGAAGTATGCAGCTAGTATTTAATAAACGTCACTGGAGTAGTGGTGTGGTGCACTGTTTCCTAATACAGATTCCTAGGATATGGAGCGGTGCCAACGATTATTTCGCAGCTTCCCATCGTTTTGATTTTGTTTTGATCGCATAGCTCTAGGCGACAACAGCGTTATTTGTGTTAGCATTCATGTGTGTCTAGCTTATTGTATGGGTTAGAACATTTATAATACAATGATAATTCGTTTGTAAGTAAATTTGATTGATATGATGTCATTATTTGGATTATATAAGATTGCTATTAGTTGATACATGTATGTAATATCTTAAAACACAAACTCAGACCATTAAAAGAACAACAAAATTTAGAACAAACAATTAAATAAAATAAAAAACTAAATTTCTTAAAAACATCAGTTCTCAAAATCATAAATACTAATATTATAAAATATTGTCTGTACATAAGGACCAGAATCTGCAAGTACAATCTACTCACACAAAAGTAACAAATGAGCGAGATGTAACATACGATGTATTGACGCGCGATATCTGAAGTGCGCGTCAAAAACACGCATCGTAAATTATACGTCTTTAATTTAGACGTGAATTACTCCAACCGTTATTTGTAAACAGATCATGGTTGATTCAAACGTCAATACATACGATATCTGTTTTATATATGTATGGATTAATGCTTCTTTGGCTTTATTTTTAACATTCGCAAGTGTTTACTTGTTAGGCCATATTTATGCTTTAAAAAATATAAACAAATTCGTTTTCGTTTTAAAACATCTGCATTTTGTAATTTGGATATGCCAATCTTTATTTTGCTTGATTATATTAAAGTCCAGTACAGCGAAAAGGTTAAAATACAACGCTGAAATGTCTCGGTTATTTTTATTAAAAACGACTTAGTACAAATATGGAAATTGAAGTCTGTGTCCGCAAATATAACGAGAACTATATTAAAAAGGTAAAGAGTTTCGTATTTAGATTAGGAATTTATTTAACTTAATTTTTGAAACAAAATTAAAGTTACGACTGAAATATTTTAATCTACAGATAATTACATCTAGAATGAAAGTCGTCATTCTCTAGAATAAATTATTATAGTGCAGAATATTTAAAATTTAAAGCTCTCGTGAGGTTCCCAAAGGCCCGAGGGAGTCTGCGTGCTGAACGAAAATTTAATTTATTTATATTTTTTTATGTCTAGTAGCTACTATGGCTAGCTTGTGTTAATTTTAATTTGAGTGTTTCAGAAGTATTTTATGAGCCATTCAAAAAAAAAGTTCATTTAAAACTTTTTCAAAGCCTTTTTTCTTTAATAAAGGTCATTAGTTCATTATTGAAAACCAGCAACAGTTTTCCACCTTTTAACATATACAACGAAATATTGATAAGAAACACTCATTTCATAAATATTGTACAGCTAATTAAATAGAGCTTATACTGTGTGCCAGTAAAATGTATGGTGGAAATAATATGGTAAATCTACTGTACAGTCAGCATGAAAAGTTTATTGCCACCATAAGATTTCTAAAATACATTAATAATAATAATCATCATCGTCACCAGCCCTTATTCGTCCTATTGGCCTTCGGGATTGTACGCCATCGAGATCTATCTTCGGTTAATATAGTAAGAAGTTACCAAGTACGCTTTAACATAGATCTTAGTTTAAACCTTCGACGTAAGGCTGGTTGAGCGTAATTGTCCGAAAGGGTTTCGCCGGTCCACGTAGGGCAAAGGATCCTTCTGCTCAACCCAAAGCGGAAGGATTCACATGATGATTTTCCACCCAAAACAAAAGCCTTTTGCATTGTTCAATTAAGAAAATTTCTTTTTTTCTCTTTATCTTCTCTGTTTCTTGTATACCTTGTTATGATAGGGACTGTACAAAAATACGTACATTTTCAGTATTCTCATATTCTCGCATCTCAGTTCAGCGAAGCATATTCGTATGTGTGTTGACGGGCTGACTTCAACGCGTTTCATAGTCTGTCGAACGTAAGGCTTTGATGTGAATTGTTCAGCGTGTAATTATTGAAGTTGGTTTGGGACTATTCAATATAATTATTTGTAGGTTTCAAGCTTAAAAACGCACTGTTTGAATTAAAGTATTAAAACTTTTCTAGAAATATTAATGAGGTTATTTGGTAAAGAACCAATAGCATCGCTTAATTTACTTTTTTATCTGATGGGAAACCATCAAATGACTCTTTCCGTTTTGGATTGTGCGGAAGGGGGAAACAAACACTTTTTAGTTTCCCAATAATATAGAACCACCATCAAAATCACTAACCGTTCACCAGTTTTTCACCAATATCTTAATAGGTACTTTAAATATGGCGTTCTTTATTAAAACTTTCACAATAGCAAACACTTGGTTCAATATAGAAGCCTTTATTTAAATAATAATTAATATTAGGTACTACCGTGACATCATCATAATAATTCATAGTTTCAGGCGTCGGAAAAGTTTTATGTTGTAAAGTGGAATAAATACTTATAAGTATATCCTCTTAATGACTGAACGGAAATGCGTCATGATAATAATGTACAATAGAATAGCAATAATTATTGGTTGTTTTGTACGAATTAAAATTGTTTTGACCACAAAATGAGCAATAATGTGATAAATGTGAATCATCACGCGTCATACATGACATAATGGTTGGACACCGTTATTTCCTTGAGGCTTTTGAACTATGCAATCAGGACTATAAGTGCTTGAATATGATTGTAAGAATTTAATTAATCTTAAATGTAATATTGCGTAGGGAGTACTTTTAAGTAACAAGTTTTGCAGCAAGCAATGTTTTGTTGCAATTCTTGTGGCTGGGTTCGATTCCCGCCCAGGACAAAATTAAGTGTATGTGGTCGAGCACGATCATTTGTTTTGTGCCTGGGTGTAATTTATCTGTAATATTTATGTATTTAGAAATATACTAGTATGTTTATCAGTTGTCTAGTACTCCTAATACAAGTTTTCTTAGTTTGAAACTAGATGGCGTTGTGTAACCACAGATTTATAGGTAGGAGGTACTGTGAGGGAAATCAAACACGCTCAAAAGAAAAATCAAATTACGTTCGATATCACGTCGTGTTACGTTTAAAAGCTGTTACGAACCTTTTTAAAGGATAAATAAAAAGGCTTAAACAAAAACAACATTTTCGTCCCTCCTCTCGAATGGAGTCTTAAAAGTCTGTCAGCATAACCGTGTCTTCTAGGTTTAATTTTCTCAAAGGACACACAGTCGCCATAATTCCGCTGTAATGGCCACACTTGAAAATTGTTCGTCCTAATTAAATTTCTCTAGACTCGTCAAGTCGTCGCTTAGGATTTCATTTTCCGTCCACGAGATTGCAGTTTTCAGGGATCCGTATTGAAAAAAAGTAAGTTAAACATAAGTACCGAAAAATTCATTTTTTTATATGGTTATTTACATTTGCAATTTTACAATTTTCTTAGTACTTCTTGGTGATAAACTAATTAAATTGGTCGGCAAATTCGATCCAACCACAAGATGTCCGAAATTCCGAATAATAGAATTTGCTTCCTTATTAATTCAGGTTTATTTTTACGAGCTTAGAATAACAAGGAAAACACAGGTACTTATTTCTGAGTAACTTAAATTAATAATACTTTTGTATTCAGGTCAAACTAGACGAAAGACGAAGTATTTACGACATTGTCTTTGTTCAAAATATTTAGTGTCTTACCTACAGCACAGCATTACTATAAATTTAAATAAAAGCATAAAAGCCCAAAAAAAACTACAAAAATATAATAGCAACTAGCTTTTCGCCCGCGGCTTCGCCCGCGTCGAGGTCGGTTATATCGCGTTTCCAAGAGAACTCCTATGTTCTTTCTCAAGGTCAACTCTATCTCTGTACCAAACTTCATTAAAATCAGTTCGGTGGTTTAGACGTGAAAGCGTAACAGACAGACAGACAGAGTTACTTTCGCATTTACAATATTAGTAGGGATAATAGCATGTTTTAATATACGCGAATTTCTTGATCGAATATTTTCTAGTACCGTAAATAACCGTCTATAAAGCAAAAATGCCTTTCGTCAAATTAAAAACCAAAATGTTGTTATTACGTTATGAACAACATGAATTTTCGGTTGTTAAAGAAAAACATTATTTGGAAACATGTTTACTTGTAATACTAACAAAATGAGCAAATATTAACATCGGCTTCGTATAATATTTGGTACTTGTGTTTTTGTGATCGAAGTTTTAAAACTAATACATCCAAAACAATATGGTTGTTTGAGAAAACATTATTAAATTAATAGTAGGTATAAAGTAAATTAAAAAATAATAGGTACGCTTATACGGTAGCTATTAGAACAGTATTGCGAATATTTTATTATGGTTTTTAGTTATAACCAAAATCGAAGTTTTTTTTCAGGCACTTTAAAACTGTGATGGCTCTGCGCGGTTTCAAAATGTCAAAACATGTACAAAATAGCTAAGCCCTATTGTATAAATAGTAGGCTTTACCTGACCCTCTATCTAACTGCCATTTCTACAATAATAATCGTCAAGAGAAAACGCTCCCCAAACGAAATGTCATTTTCATTGAGCATTTTTCATTGACATTAACCAGCCTAGAATGGTCTCTTGGCTGCTTGGACTGCTCTTTTTTGTATTATAAGCAAACCCATGATCAAAACTAAGTTTATACTTAAATTTTCATACATTTAACGAAAGCCTACATACACAAGAAGACTCGATAACGCGTAATACTGCAGGTGCTAAGCTCGGAGTGACGCAATCACTCGCATGAAACATGCGAAATTACGTTAACCCAGATATGCGACTGAAATAGCCAGAAATAGCTCAGTGCATTCGCGATCCCACCAAACAGTTTTGGTATTCGACACACGGAGTCGCCATGTTGATTTGAATACGTTTGTTCTGCAAGTTTAATTACAAATAGGCCCCCAAGGGAGATTGTTTTAGCATTGATTGAAAAAGTTTTTAATTCATTGGAGATGAAGTCTAATAAAGTTGTTGATGTTAATGATGATGTTCTAATAATGGTAAGATGAGGTTAATATTTTTGATTATTATTATTATTGAATTAATGAAATGAAGATTTGTCGTGAATTTTTTCTCACGAATGTATCTTTCCAAGCGTTTAAAGTCAAATAAATAAGCAAAAGCTGCTCAGTACTCTAACGACGGCTAAATAAATATAATGTATGTTAAATAGATCGTAGATATTTGTAGGTATCTTATTTCATTATTCAACAAATAAATTTTATACTTATTAGTCACTACATCATCAATATTTTTTCTTGAAAATATCATTCAACTCATTTCTACCAAGCCCATCGGCGAAAAAGTAATCTAAATTATTACTTAATTAATTTCTCTTAAGATATTTTCTACCCTGTCTTCATCAGTCACGTTGACATGACATTACAAGAGACAATAGCATCAAGGATCCATTCACTAATGGAGCGTGGACGTCGGTCGTAAAATAACAAGAAAATGTTTGGTTACTCACGTATTTTCCCAACAAAGGGTGCAAAGGTTATCGGGACGCCTCATAATAGACTCTGTAAGATGATCCCGGTATCATTAGCGAACAATACGTGTTTATAACAAAAATGTATTGTCTATGCCTGTCATTTTTACACGTGTCATTACGAACACTGGCCACTTTGAACCTAATGCGTCATCCTCTTTTGTTTTTATTTTCTTTTCACATTATTTTTGAAAATAGAAAAGGTAAAGGTTAGTTTGTATGACGTCACTTAGTTCATAATCCAAGACTTATTACAGTTCTACAAATATGTAGGTATATCGATTACAGATATTTTTACATTCACCGGTATATGGTTGTGTAAATAACTGTATTATTGTAACACTTATGGCGTGTGGGTGAGAACCGTGAGGAAACATTCAAAGAGATACGATGGCAGCATCCATCATTCTTTTCTATTTCAATGCAAAGCAGTATCGAGTCCATCCCGATAGAATAGAATTTCCATCTCATCTAAACGTAAATATACTAGTTTCTAAAGTCATTGCAATAACATGACAATACCTTGGTATTAACAGCTGAGATTTTCAAGGCGATCGCTGACATTAAATTTCGACTTTCAAAATGAAAGAATAAGCTCCAACATTTTGCTAAAGTATAATTCACCTGAAAGTATCTTTGTGCGCATTTTAATAATTAAAAGACTACAAAATGTTTCTTCGCAAAACGTTGCTTTTATAAACATTTAAAAAGATCAAAGGTGTTTTCTTGAAATTGTATCTTCATTGTTTTTATTTCTCATTCCTTTTTTATGCCGACTTTGCGAAGAGCTTAATGGATAGGTAAAAAATCAGTATAAAAAATAATATACAATTTTAGTCTCTTTTTATTTATTTACCCAAACTTGATTAGTAAAACAACGTTTTGAATACTACACTTGTAAGCAAAACAATGAAACAGATTAAACCGACATCACACGATACTGTTGCAGTAAAAATGTAAAATAAAAAAAAGTTTAAAAACATCATCATAAATCATTACACTAATAACACTTAATGCAAAGGTACTCATTTGTAATGCGATACTTAAAAACAATCGAAACTTATAACATGTTAATAAGTCTTATCGAAGTCCGTATACAAAACTGTTATGCCATCCACACAGTCAAAAACAATTGCTTCATAGACTTCATAGAAGTACTAATTAAAGTGACAAACAGCGTCACCGCCCATACCATCAACTGATCACCACTTCCTAGGAACACTTCTTCATAGTTTAATTCCCACCAATCACTAGAACTGCATTCAGCAATTATGACAGACCGACAGACGTGTCATCATTCAAGATATTTTAGTACAAAGTGCAGTTTAATTAGGCCGTATCTATTACTTTAATGATTGCTATCAAAACACTTAATAGGGCAAAGTTGACTTGTTGAATTACTGAGATATTTTCTTGTCATGACAGATGTAAATAATATTTATTTACATTGTAATGTTGGTATATCGTTAGCGGAGTTAAATATGGGTTTATGGTGTGGGAAATAGTCTTATCTATAGCAATAATGAGTGATTAGGTATTAATTAGAGCCTCAGGGATTATTGTTATCTAGTTACAGTTTTATTTTCGAAGTAAAATACAACGACAATAATTCTAAAACGGTTTTAATTCAAATATCCCTACTTGAACCAATCTACCCACACACCCACGCTGCACGATGAATGATTCAGATGATGAAGGCCGTCCTGAGCTTTCATCAGAAGTGGGATCCGACGGGAAGCATAATGCAGCGAAGCAATCGGATTCTAGAACTGCTGAGAAGCTATTAAGCAGCATGGAAGTGTTGCTCTCTCGAGTTTTGGCCACCCAACAAACACCCCTGCTGAGTACAAATCGTACAACTCTTTTGAAGTTTGACCCGGAGGAGCCCGACTCGGATATTGATGGATGGTGTAAAGTGACTGATTTTATTGTGCAAAATAAAAATCTGGAAGGTGTCAATTTACTGATAGCGTTGACGGAGGCGCTGAAAGGTAGTGCAGCAGCGTGTTTAACGAAGCTTAATTTAGATGATATTACATGGGAATCAGTTAAAGAAATTCTAATTGCAAGATTTTCAAAACCCAAACTTCTGCAAGATTATTTCGATGAGGTGCTACGGTTTCAAATAGGCGCTAAAGAGACTGCGTCTGAATCTGCCCTTAGGCTATGGAATCTGATCGAAAGAATACCTGAAAGTACGATGTCTGAGAAGGTAATTACTGGATTTGTGATATCTGTGTTGTGTCAGAAGGACAGTTTGATACGTCGTGAGCTAAACTCTCAAACAATAACGACGCGAGCTCAGTTATTTCGAGTACTTGGTGGAGTATCATTTAAGCGACGCATGGACACCGAAGTCGAAGAACCTGAAGCAAAACGTGCTCGTTTAATGGACAAATTCAACGGAAAATGTCACTATTGTGGGTTACTCGGACACCGTATCGCCGATTGCAGAAAGCGTCGAGACGAAATCAGAATGAAGACTCAAGATACTTCGAGTTCCTCGCGAGTCGTAGAGAAAAGGACGACCCCGACCTGCTACAAGTGTGGTCAGCCTGGGCACGTGGCAACTGTCTGTCCAGATAGGAAGAACGGCGGTGAAACTGCCGTCAAGGAGGTCCATCAGTGTCAACACCGCCCCTCCAGGAGCATTTTGGAGACATCCTCTGGTGAGCGAGTTCCTTTCTTATTTGATAGCGGGTCCTCATGTTCTCTGTTAAAAGAAAGCTTTTGCGATAAATTTGCGGGTACTGTGCGTAAAAATCTCGTTTACCTGAGGGGCATAGGTGGTGAAGACATAGAATGTACAACACAAATTCAAAGCGATGTAGTCATTGATAAACTTTCAGTTAATTTAACGTTTCACGTAGTTCCTGAGAGGCTTATTTCTGATCCAATTATAGTCGGGCGGGATATTTTTGATCAAGGGTTGTGTGTCAAAATCGATAATAACAATCTTATGTTTTTTTATAAGAAAACGAGCCACTTTTGTGATTTAAAATCAAATAAGCCGGATTTTACTAAGATTAACACGGATTTGCTAGGACAGAATAGAGAAGTGCTAATATCGATCTTAAACAAATATTCTGATTATTTTACCGAAGGCGTTCCTTCCCGTAGAGTAACAACAGGCGAATGTCAAATTAATTTAATAGACCCTCACAAAACCGTACAACGATGCCCTTATCGCCTAGCGCCGGCGGAAAAACTTATAGTTAGGGAAAAGGTTCAGGAATTACTTGACGCTGGGGTCATTCGCGAAAGCTCTTCCCCGTTTGCCAGTCCAATACTATTAGTTGAGAAAAAGGACAACTCGTATAGGATGTGTGTGGACTATCGAGAATTAAATTCCAATACGCGACCCGAACACTACCCTCTGCCACGTATTGAGGAGCAAATAGATCAGCTGGCAGGAGCTAACTATTTTTCCTCTCTTGATATGGCGTCAGGCTTTCACCAGATTTTGATGCACCCTGATTCCATAGAAAAGACCGCGTTCGTAACACCTGAGGGACAATTCGAGTATCTTGCTATGCCCTTCGGGTTACGGAATGCTCCCTCAGTATATCAGAGATGCATAACTAGGGCTTTGAGTCACTTAAAAGACAAACCACTCATTTATATGGATGACGTTTTATGTTACTCGACTGGCATCACAGAAGGTTTGCAGCGTCTAGATGATAGTTTAGGTGCTTTAACGGAGGCTGGATTTACGTTCAATCTCCAAAAATGTAAATTTATGACCCAAAGAATAGAATATCTAGGGTATTCCCTTCAATCTGGTGAGGTCAGACCGAATTCAAGGAAAATACAAGCATTAGCAGATGCTCCTCAACCAAAAACTGCTACCCAGGTTCGACAGTTCCTGGGTTTAGCCTCATATTTTAGAAAATTCATACCAAATTTTACACGTATTGTGGGACCATTATACCCCCTAACAAAGCTAAGAGGACCCATTACATGGACTCAAAAGCATGAGGACATACGGAACGACATAATACGTATACTCACATCTGAGCCAGTTTTAACTATTTTTGACCCGGAATTGCCAGTAGAGTTGCACACTGATGCTAGTTCTGAGGGGTACGGAGCGATTCTCATACAACGGATAGATAACACACCGCACGTCGTGGAGTATTACAGTCGTCGAACTTCAGACGTTGAGTCCCGATACCACTCGTACGAACTGGAGACGTTGGCAGTTGTACGAGCGGTCGAGCACTTTCGCCATTACCTTTACGGTCGTCATTTCGAGGTGTATACAGACTGTAATTCGCTCAAGGCGTCCAAATCAAAAAAAGATCTCACCCCTCGCGTCCATAGATGGTGGGCTATCCTGCAGGCTTATGACTTCGAAATCATCTATCGTGAAGGTCGCGGAATGGAGCACGCGGATTATTTCTCGCGTAATCCTCTTCCTGATGCTAATGATGGTGGTGTAGCCTGTGGGAGCCCGCTGACACAGCAAGTTCAGTATGCCGAATTGCATCATGATTGGCTTTCGGTCGAACAAAAGCGTGACAGCGAAATACAAGACCTTATCTCAAAGCACGACAGCAATAGTTTCCCCGATACTGTAGCTCAAACGTACGATGTGAGAGATAGTATCCTATATAGGAAAATCGTTCGTAATAAAACAGTCTCGTGGTTGCCAGTAGTTCCCCGTTCCTTAATTTGGACACTAATAAACCATGTTCATAATGAGTTACAACATTTAGGCAAGGATAAAACTTTGGATAAACTCTATGAGCAGTATTGGTTCCCCGAAATGTCAAAATGCGTGCGTAAATTTATCGATTCGTGCATTATTTGCAAGGCATCAAAGGGTCCATCTGGAGCTCAACCCGTCCAGCTTCACCCGATCCCAAAAGCTTCAGTACCATGGCACACAATACATATTGATTTTACGGGAAAGCTGAGCGGGAAAAGCGATAGAAAAGAATACTGTTCGGTGATTATCGACGGTTTTACTAAGTACACTTTACTAGAACATACTACTTCTCTTGACGCTAAAAGCGCGGTAAAAGCGTTGCAAAAATCAGTCTATCTTTTTGGTACGCCTAAAAGGATCATAGCGGATCAGGGCCGTTGCTACGTAAGTTCCGATTTTAAGAACTTTTGCGATGAACATAAGATAGATCTTCATTTAATTGCTACTGGTTCTAGCCGGGCTAATGGCCAGGTCGAGAGGGTCATGCGGACCCTCAAAAGCCTGTTAACCATGGTGGAAAACGACCCGAATAAGACGTGGCGAGATGAAATAGGGAATATTCAACTCGCGCTTAATAGCACCCGATCATCCGTAACCAAGTATTCCCCTACAGAACTTATGTTAGGTATTCGTGCTCAGTCGTTAGGTATTTCGAAGTTAAACTCAGAAGCCCATAATCAACCAGAACGTCTTAACCTCAATGCTGTGCGAAATGATGCATCTGCTAATATCCAAAAGGCCGCAGAAAATGAAACTAAACGATTTAATCAAGGCCGTGCAAAAATTAAAGCTTTTTCAAAAGGTGATTACGTTTTCCTCAAAAGCAGTGAACGGAACCAGACGAAATTGGACAGAAAGTTTAAGGGTCCATTTGTTATAACTGCGGTACTAAATAACGATAGGTACGAATTAAAAAGATTAGGTGGTTCTCACCGAATTTATAAATATGCCCATGAGAATTTACGCTCAGTACCTCGCGGACACGAAGGTTTGCTCGAGGTCGCTTCTAGCCTTTTGAATTATGATGAGGCCGAGTCGGCGCCAGAAGATGTAGATGCAGGGAATGGGAATGACTTCTTGTCCACGAATGACAGTGACACCCTGACTGCATGCTCTGACACTATAACTGCCGGCTCTTCTACTATCACCGGTAATTCAGACACTCTCAGTGCACACTCAGATCCTGAGACATGGGATGTAGATGGCGAAGTCGAAGTCTGGGATAAACAGGATATTCCGCAATCATAGGTAGGTTTCATGTCTTGTATTTGTCCCATTTATTCCTTTGGTTATTGTAAGCATTATTCATTCCGGAATTGTCCGGCCGAAAGGAGAGTGTCGTCCGGGCCATACCCAGTGGGGTTGGTTGAAGGGATGCACTCGTCCGATCTAGAAGCAATACCTTTATAGTCTATCCTGGTCGGAGAGACAGTGTCGTCCGGGCCATACCCAGTGGGGTTGGTTGAAGGGATGCACTTGTCCGGTCCAGATGTGATATCCTTATAGTCTATCCTGGTCGAAGGGACAGTGTCGTCCGGGCCACACCCAATAGAGGGTTGGTTGAAGGGATGCACTCGTCCGGTCCAGATGTGTTACTGTTGGTTGACAAGACGATGGGAACAGTGTCGTCCGGGCCAGATCCATTACGGGTTGGTTGAAGGGATGCACTTGTTCATTTCAATCTTGTATCATGTCTTCTAGTTGTGAATCGTGATTGTCTCGCGTGAATCGTGGTGTGACATGTCGTCTCGGTGATTGGCTCTGTGTTTGATGGTACAATCGAAAACCTATGTGAAGTCCTGCAACAGGATGGACGAGCGGAAGCTTTGATGATCAAGCATTGTTTGTTCCAGGAACACAATAACGCCCGAGGACGGTCGTATGTCAGTCTGGCCGTGTCGGCGCACGTTGGGATGGCAATGTCAAGAGTGACAGCTTGTCACTGTCACTCTAGCGGAGCGTCGAGTCGATGGTAGCGGGGCGGCCATCTTGGTTCGACAGAACGTACAGAGCGGTCGCAGGCGCACCACGTTTTCGACGAATCGCTATACATCATTTAAATCAAAGTTCTTTTTGAAGTGATTAGGTATTAATTAGAGCCTCAGTGATTATTGTTATCTAGTTACAGTTTTATTTTCGAAGTAAAATACAACGACAACAATTCTAAAACGGTTTTAATTCAAATATCCCTACTTGAACCAATCTACCCACACACCCACGCTGCACGATGAATGATTCAGATGATGAAGGCCGTCCTGAGCTTTCAGATATAATATACATTGTTCGAATAATAAAAGAAAAGTAATTTGGTCAAACACTTTAGGCGGTGACGGGTGAAGTATACAATTACATAAATTGTGTCTGATCTACGCGTTAACTTATAAATAAAAGCAGTCATTCTTGAAATATATCTAATTTATCACTTGTACCTACATCGATAGCCGGCGGTCAATTGACAAAGGTCAAATTCATTCATTTTATGTCATTTAATATCTTTATCGTTTTTGTCAATGAGTGCGCCCTGATGTTTATTACTTATTCTAGTCTTTTATAGTTAATTTTGTTGGATTCATGTCGTATTACATTACAAAGCAAAAATGTTTATTTTATCAAATACGCATGCGGGACGAATGTGCTGTGCTTGCTATTGACATTAAAAAAAAATTGTTTACAGTACCAACCTTGAAATAAGAACTGTCATAGATGGCCCGTCACTAAATTCGAAATTTGAACGTCAAAGGCTCACAAAGCGTCGTCCATCTTTGATCCGAATCTAATCGCTACAAATACGGAATTCAGCGTGACTAGTGAAAAAGGCTCTGACACGAGTGTTTGTAAAATGAGCGGTCTTACAAATGTTCCGACAATTTGCAAGTCGGATTACACAGGATTATTCAATTACTATTGTCATTAGCTTTAATTGTTGGCTTGATAACTCTGTGTGTTATGTGATGTTGCGAAGTAGGATAGTTATATGGTTGCTATCCGGACAATTGCTGCATCATGTACTTATATTTACACGTGCTTATATTTGAGGTCACCATTTGGATCCTTGTGCTATCCCAATACACTAGCGTGGGTAAACAGTTATTGAATTAGTAATATTGGAAAAGATGGCGCCGAGGATCAAAACAAAAACATAATTGTGTAGGTTCCAAAATCATCAGTTTTAAATTCGAATAAAATAATTAAATATTTAGCTAAGCCCCACTTAAATACATAGATCAGACCGATCACAAGACAAATAACCACATTAAACGAATTGTGCCCATTTATATATCTAAATAAAACATGTTACGCATTAGAACTAATAACACCGTGGGCGCGGGTCAGCGGCCACTTTAATTGTTAATCCCTGTTGCCTCCATCGGTCATGATTCAGAACGAAGCTCACTGGAATAGCAATCAAGCTTGTTCGCGATGGTAGGGGGGAGGTGTCGTCATTATTCCATTATCCTCCTCTCAAGTGGTGTACGGTGACTACGGATAATTTTCCAGTACTTAATTGAACTATAGAATAATCTAGAACTGGATGAGGATGTTTTTGAAATTTTGCTCTTGGCACCCAACGTGGGGTTTCAGACATAAATAGACTTAATATTAAGATTATCGTCATAAACAATTGAGCGTATTTATTTTTTCTTTTCAAGATCAGTGCTTATATATCATTAAGATAATTTCCTCAATTATTGGTTCAAGTTTTCTATTATTTCATTCTTTCGAAAAGTATACTACTTAAACGACAGACATATCTGGTATGCTAGAAACAAATCTTGCTTAAATGAATGGGAAAATCATGTAGTGATGTTGAATGGTATATCAAATCCTTGACATTAAACCATTCCTCAGGGAAATAAGCAAAACTTTTAGGCATATTTAATATAGTTTTTGTTTGTTCCGGGAATCGTAAATGTAACTTATCACGCGAATTATTCAGCTAATAACAGTTGAATGTCGTGCTCGTATGTGTTGTACTATTTTATGCCCTTTTAGTCTGATTTACGTGATTCTTGTATAATTACAGTTGTTCGTATGTTAATACTACGCATATATCAAGTAAACATAGTGCAATTATAAGATATCGTGGGTAAAAATGCATAGTTTTTGTTGCCTTTTTGTGATAAAATTAAAAGAGGAAATAAATATATATTTTTTTTAAACTTTTACTTGAACTATTTTACGTTAAGTTCATAAAAAAAGTCGGGTCTAAGTGCGCTTCTCCATAGTACAAATAAGTAGATACTATTATTAAAGGAAAATAGAGTAAGTACCGTAACAGGAATACTCCTAGTAGATACTCCATCTGATGACTGAATTCTTAAAAGTCTAAATATTCTATTACGTAATCTACGTAATCGTATCTATGTCATACAAATGAATAACAACCCTAGTTCCAAAAGGAAATAGAAACAAACTTCGATCGTAATCCGTTTTGCAAACTTCGCCGTCCGTACCGATGACCCGGTTGTCGCAAATTAGAAATACGACGGACGTCCAGCAATTACTCGTCTGTCGTGTCCAATACGAATCAATTTAAAATAACAGCCAAATTCCGTCAGCAATTCTGTATAACCATTATTCGGCCCAAATGTAGTACAGACTAGTAAATATTATTTATTTAGGTACCATAGTTTTGTTCCGTTTAGAATAACATAAGGAAATAAATTTAGTTCCGTTTTGTTTTTGGTTCAATTGTTTTGACCGAAAAGGACCATATTTATATGACCTATTTCGACCAGAAAACAGAGTGTTGTTTACTGTTCAAATATAATGCAACAACATAACATTTTGAAGATTTTAAATTCCTTTTCTATAATTCTACATCTGTCGATCACACTCATCAATTCACTTTTCACTAAGCCCACACAGCTGTTAACCCTATCTTACCGAATACTTTCTCCGAGTCCGACCGCCCCGGTCATTCGGACCGGTCCACAAATCTGGTTTGAAAACAATACAATAATTGAGGCGACGTTTTTATGGTGCTACTGGATCGAAAGTCAGGTCAACAGGATTTACGTTCATATATTTCCAGGCGACTACCAAAACCTCTGACAGTAAGACTTTTGCATTTGTTGAAAAGAGACGGAACACTACACTATATATAGCTGTCTCTCTTTTCCACATATCCCACAGACTTTTTTCAAGAAGTGGTAGAAATCACCAAGGATTAGGTTACAATAGAACGATAAATGGAGCAAGGACTAACCGATAAATATACGTTGAAGGTTTAGTAAACATCTCACAACTCTCGCTACTTATAAGGCAATGGACATTAAAGTACGTCATTACATTTGTTTTCCATTGATTTCAGAAAACAAACACGTATAGAGCAAGATTGTTTTGTTCATAACTGGCAGAAGCGAAAAATTATTGGAACGAAAATTAGAATACTTGAGAAAGAGAAACCTGTGTAGGCGAAGAAAGGTATCCTGATTGTAATATTATAAAAAAGAATATAGAGCACGGTATATGAACATTTCTACATGGCTTTTCTCCTAAATAAGCAATTTACAATCCAGCATCTATTCCCATCTCCTTTATCGATATATTTTCTCCGAGAAGAATATTTAAAAAAAACCGACTCCCGCACTAAGGAATTTAATCCTTGTGTCGCGGGGGGTTTCACAAACATAAAATTCACATTCACAAAGACACCCAGGACTCAGAACAAGCATTCGTGGATCGCACAAATGCTTGTCCTACGCGGGGATCGAAAACGCGACACGTCGCGGAAAGTGAGTTCGGCGTGATGACCTCAACCACTCGGCTATCCGTGCGGTCATCATATTTCTTCATAATCATCATAGTAATATTTAAACCGAAATCTGCGGAAACTTCCATTCGTACATTGATTCTTCTACTAAGAGGTTTGAGAACCCACAAGATGCCAAAAACACTAATGCGATATTGTTATTACAACTAACAGCTGGAAGCTGTTAGCTTTAGACGTATCTTAAAGGTACACCATTAGGAAACCGTTTCCCAATACTATGAAATGTTTTGAAACAGAACATTTATACATAAATATATTTAGAAGCCACTATTCCCTTGAGGCGAGTCGATTGAAATGCTATTAAACGTTATTAACAGGCCAAAGCCATGCCAAGGCAGTTAATTTTTTATTGGAACCAGATCAAGATCCTTGGATTTCTGTTATTTGATAATAATTGTCATCATTTGTTTAAGAGATTAATTTCAAGTGTTCTTGCCAGTTCATCTTGACACGACTTTTCTGAAATCTAGTGCGTGAACGGAGGTTACACATCAAGACTGCATTTGAATAAAGAAATTTATAATTTAATAGCTTATGTTGAGCGCGCGACGATTTCTTTTATTCAGTTTAAAAATTTAAGGGGCACGCACCTTCTCCCTGTTATTTCATTACTGCTTTGCTCCTATTCATTTAAGCGTTATGCTGTGTAGCCGTTCTCAATAAATGGGCTAACACTGAAATATATTCCAAATTGAGACAGTAGTTTAGCGCGTTCAAGCAAACAAACAGCTTTATAATATTAGAGATCAACTTGTTTTAATTACTTTACGGAACATTTGACTTTCCGTTACTGCAAACATCTACTCATACCTATACATAATAATCATTCTAGCAAGCGTTTGAAAATAGGTCGGATGACATATGTTTAACTCAATTTAGCTCCAAGCTTTATAAAAACATGACTAATTGATTCTAAGTATAATACTTCACGCTCGATTTATTCCAACGTATAATACTAGGAATGTATTAAATATTTGTTTGTCAACCCTAATCTCAAATCCGTCAAGGTTACGTCGTATAAACAGAGATTTATTTCCCCAACGTCGCCAATAAACATTATACACCCAATATTATTACTGAAATGTGCTGAACAATATTGTTTATTGATGCTTAAAGCATATTTTACGACGATATCTGTATGTATTTACCGATGCTTGCTAACTTTATTCGTCTTGATAATTCCGCTGTCATAATCATGACATGAACATAATATTGTGGAAGTATGTTTGAGTCAGAGTATTGTTGATTTTGTTTTCGGCAGCGTGGGCACCGCGAGCCATCACCGCTGCATATAAAATCCAGGGTAATCCGAATCTGGTCAGTTTTACGACTGAACTCCACACAACGGGAATGCAAAAGTTCGTTTTGATTATTTACATGTCGTTTTTACGACGAGGAACAGAATTTGTTGTGCCAACATGCCCAGAGACATAAGCTTTCACCTTAAAATACTGGAGCTGGTGCGATATTAAGACCCCCTGCTTATGTTCACAATGACAGCGGTACTAAGCTGCTTCAAATAATTTAGAACGCACACGTGATCATTATGAACACAGTAACAAAGGCTAATTGGGAGTTGGAACGTGTGTCATGATGACCGAACCTCACAATTATAGACATAAGTACCGAAGGCTTAATACGGATTTCCCAGAAACGTAATTTTAAATTATAATTATTATCTCTAGAGAGGTGTTCGAGTAGACGGTTGGAAAATTAAATTCAGTGTTTCTTCTGATATATGATAGATAGATAATGTTGTGTGGAATTGTTCAGAAAATGTGCAAGTGGATCTCAAGTTAATTACATGCTCGGGTTCCGTTCAAACAAGGTAGAGAAAACTTAAACAATAACTAAAAGAAAATAGTGACCTATCAAATTGATGACTGTTATCTGAATCTATATATGAATGTTATCACAGTTAAAATATGTCTTAACCTCGATTTTGGTTTTAATTATTTGTTGTTATTGCGGCAACACAGATACATAATTCCTAAAATGTTCATTTGTCTGGCTATCACTGTTTATGACATACTGCATATCAGACGGTCAGACAAACAGACAGAGAGAGGATCCTTCGTAATGGGGTTCCCTTTGGGTACGGCATCCTATAAACCAAATGCATATAGAGACATTCCAAAAGGTAAATATAATGATGACAAATACACATCCCACACTGACATATCGCCATAAGAAGATCCAAAAAATCAAAGCTTATAACCATGTAAAGAGAGATTTTATAATGCAAATAAAATTAATTTAAAACTGACCATCAAGACCACCAAGTCGGTGTAAAGGTGATCAAAATTTTACCGAAAACAAGTTCTTTAGTATACATATAAGATCGGTTACGTCATCAAGTACTCCTGCTTGCCAAACCACTCACCGGCCGGCGATCGGGAAGGAAGCATTCGTTTCTTTTCTATTTTTAATTCACAAGCTGTTGTTGTAAATATTATTTGTATATCGTCCAAAATACGACCCAATAAAATCTAATTCTAGTACCTAGCGATAAATCTCAACTCCGAACGCCAGTATAAACTATTACTTTGTGGCTCAATATAATGTTAGGGAATGTCGTCAACGATCGACCTGACTCCACGATACGCTCTGTCAAAAATTGGCGGGAATCCAACCTGTGTTTGTAAACTTTCATCTTATAAGTTTCTATATTTATTCGATGAATTGTGTTTTCGAAGTTCGAACGTCCTCGCGAAACGTTTTCAGTCACAAAATATCCCAAGTTCGAGAATTTGAAGAATGAGGAGAGCGCGCTATGAATTTATGTTAAAACAGTTTATTACGTGAAACAATTTATGCAGTGTGTTAGCGACAAAGTACGTCTCTAGAGTGTGGTCCCCGTATCCGGCGTAATGGGCCTCCCTTTAAACGTTTTATGGGAGTTCTCACAGCCGAAGCGTGTAAGTTCGTGTATATCGGTCTATGAATTATGTTTTATTGCTCATAGCCGTTAATTTACATATCTACGTTCGTGTTGTGTCGCAGATGTGAATGTAAGAATATAATTAATGTTTTTGATAATGTCGTTCATCAAATGACCTTCGCGATGTTTTTTCGTCATTTTAAGAATGATAAAAGTCTAAACGAGTTTACAGCACCGAAAGATTGTTAATGGAACTTAAACACTCTTGATTTAAAAACACAAAACACAAACAAAAGGATTTAGATAAATCTAAAGTTAGATTAACGTTAATTCATTATTTTGAGATCATTACAATGATAATGATCTAGCCTAGCCTTTTCCCAGTTATGTTGGGGTCGGCTTCCAGTCTAACCGGATTGAGCTAAGTACCAGTGTTTTACAATTATTTTGATGTCCTAAATTTAATTAAAGCTCAAATAAAACTTCTTTACCGATCTGGACAACAAAGTAATTCCATCCTCGTTACTGGATTGCTCGGTTCCCTTAGTCCCTGGTGTACATTAGAATGGAGATACGTAACTTAAGTACTATTACTACTGCAATTATGGTCCCTTATAGCCACTTGTATCCCCAGTGCAGCAGCTTACCGCAGTTACCATTGTGTTTCTAATTAGTACCATGTTTTGATCGTATAATATGTAGGTACTTATAGATAAGTGAACTTTAGTACACAGATATGCAGGCTTTGGGTTACAGTTATTGGACTACAATAGTTTAACTGATTATTATTATTGGATCCGATCAGTTTCTATTAAAATTCATTTATCGTTGACAAGAATAAAAAAGTATGGAATAAATAGCGTTAGAGTAAAATGGGAGGTTAATGTCGTGCACGGTTAGGAATTATTACATGTTTTTACATTTAATTCACTCCATAATTGTCTTTCTGCAGTCTGCATACGGTTTCATTCTAGATGAAACCGATGATTTTTTTTTTTAAACGACTCCCGCACTAAAGGATTTAATCCTTGTGTCGCGGGGGATTTCACAAACATACAAATCACGTGCACAACAACACCCAGACTCAGAACAAGCATTTGTGGATCACACAAATGCTTGTCTTACGCGGGGATCGAACCCGCGACACGTCGCGCACAGTGGGTTTGGCGTGGTCACCTCAACCACTCGGCTATCCGTGCATATTTAAACTAATATGGACTGTTTTGAAGTCAACCAGTGTCATTTTTATCTGTCTCACCTAGTAAAGAACCAATAGGATCAATTCAACATACAAAAGCTATGGTCAATCTATATATTAAAAGAAAAACTTACAAAAGTACGATATGTTTATAAATGAGGGTTTTCCCAGGTTCAATTCGTGAATGTTTTTTTTTTAATGCAATGATATATTTTTCTGTATCTAAAGTACCTATTTACACAATGTAAAGCTAAAGTCAAAGTACAAAGATCAGAACTAAGCAATATACGAGACAACAGCAAAACAATTGTTTGCTTCGAATAGACTTAAGTTATTGTTGTTGGTAACTTCGGCTATTGTTGTTCCTATAACAACTGCGGACAAAGCTTCTAAACTTTGAAAGACGTATTTTTCTATAAACTAAGTTATATGTATAATCTTTTTAACTTCTAAATACTCCTTTTAATGCTCACAGTAATAATATTCTAATTTGTTTGTTTATTGCTAACCAGTTAGGGATCACAAAGGAGGATTTATTACACAAAGGGTGGTCTTATTTAAACACGCGGCATCTTTAAATAAGCTTTTTAAAACACAGATATTAATAATTTAAAAAGCTACCCTTTCTGTTATGTTGATCAAGTTTGAACAATACTAAGTTTTACAAAATGGACTTAACTATAACTAGAGAGATATCAAAACGAACAGGGTTTTTAACTCAGTAAAACAATTTAATGATATTTTACCAGACAGCCACAGGTTGGATATAAAAGTGCTACCAACATAACGAGCGTGCGCACTTCTAAAATCAAACAACGTTTTTATAGCTTTTTAAATATTCCAGTGATGGCATTGGAGTGATAAACGGTTATACATTTTACGTTCTGTTTACCTTTTTAACGAAGTGGTCCGTTTTTATTTAGATTGGTATCCTCAACGGTAATTAAATTTACTTTCAAATTAAACGAAATTTTGCGCTTTTGAAGTATTTGCGTTAAATACCACACATTCATTAAAAAAAAAGAAGTAATTTAATCTATCGACGAAGTTGTGTTGATTTTTGCCATTTGAATTGCGAACACCTGCGTTTGTTTTAATGTTTGTAATGTCAATGAAATCGAACTGTACGTTAGCTATGGGAAATAGTTAGGACATTGTTTAAAGTAGTTTGTGAACGGAAAAGGTGGTAAGAGTTAGGTCAACCTCCATCGTTTGTTATTGTATTCTATCAGAGAGGTCTACACAGCACCTGTGTTTATGCTGTGGCGGGAAACATGCTGAATAAACTAATACACTTATTTGTCTTTGTTTATTATATGTGGTCCAACCTAAACTTTCAGTTTCTCCAAGAAGTTAGCCATAGTCGATTAGACATTTGGACGTTATAAAGCTAGTTTGCATTTTGAATTTTTGCCAAACTAAACTTGGATGTATTAAATCAATGAATGGCATAACGTCTATTACCTTATTGAATTTTCTCATGTTATAAAATAGTTTCAACTTTTTAGAAATAAAAAGCATTATTTCCTATTTTTTAGACTTTTTTTCAGATCTTAACTGTAAATGATGCATATGTTTAGCTGAGACATACCTTGATTGCGTCAGGAATAGTTAGAAATAGATCGTTAGTGCGAGGAATCTGCACATCAAGGAAGAACTTAATGAAAAGATTTAATGTCCAATTAAATGCGATTCTGTAACATTATGATAAATATTGCGCAAGCCGGCGCCCGCGTCGCCGCCGCCGGCACGTTTTTGTTTACATTCGTAACTGGTTGTAGTGTTAACAAAACCAGTTTTCTGCTCTCTAGACCCACGCAAAGCTCCTCCAAATATTCACGACACATTTTTATATTTATTTTTGTACAAAAACCGCCGTTTTTATACTTGAAAATTGTATTTCCTTTAATTTGCGAATCATTCAGCAATGCTCATATAACAGTCGTGTCATTGAAATGGAGCTGTTGATTGTGGTCTATTAAATTGCTACGATTCCAAACGATCGCCTCATTGCTCAGTCAATTGACTATAATAGCGCAAGTGTTTATATTGTAGACCTTGGTAACTAACTAGCGAGCTTCAGAGGCACCTCGCCGCGACTTATCTACCACGTTTAATACTACGCTAATTACGTCAGGCATTCTCGACACGTCCCGAGCCGCTTACCTGGAACCTGATTATCTATTCGGTAAAATGTTGTTGTTTACCAGCCACTAATGTAAATACACTCCACAGACGAGACTAGTTCGGTTTGGGTTACTCCCAAATGGAATGGATTTGATCCTTTGTTTTCGTTTTACCTGACAGCCTTGTTATTGTTGGGAATCAAAATAACACCCGTGGAGTCTACGCGTATTAACACGGCTATTAGTTTATACCTACGAGTACATGCATGCTGCATGTTTTAGTTTTACATTTATTGTCATGTGTGTTTTGTCTCGTACCGGCGCAGATAACGGTGACATTGTGTTGTAATCAAAACTTAATCAGCGAGTAAACAAACGTAAAGATATGAACTCACCGTGTCCTGCAAGTCCTTGAACTCGTTAAACAGTTTGTTTTTGTCGATCTTCTGGCTGAGCGACTTGAAGTTGGCGGACATGGCGATCATGTTGGCGGTGAGCTCGTCCACCTCGCGGCGCAGCTGGCGCACCTGTAGCTCGCGCACCACCGTAAACACCAGCAGCCACGCCAGCAGCGCGCCCACCACCACGGCCAGCGTGATCAGCCACGTTTGCCACCGCCGGTCCGTCTTCTCCACCATCGCACCCCTAAACTGTCTCTCAAAATCACCGCTCATCAAGTTCTTTGATATGTCCTGTGACTCCTTCATGTTTGTCTGAGTATACATCGCGGTCGCTTCGGGAATGAGCGCGTGATTCTCGGCCATCACCGCTCTGACACTGCACTCGCGAACTGTCACCCGTCACTCGATTCCTAAGTGACAAACTACGCGGGCAATTAGCCTTTATCGGGCCATTATCGAAGTTCGTGGAAGGCCGGGCAGAGGCTGCCGTGAAAGAGATAGTGATGCACGTGCCGGAGCCTCGAGTGCGGGTAAAGAGCGCGGCGGTGTGTGTGCGCGGCGGCTGGACGCGGACTGTCGCGGACTCGGAAACGCGGTACCGGCGCGCGCGCACTAACACTACACAGGGGCGCAAGGCGCAGAAGTTCCAATCGGATCTCTCGCGCACTGACTAACAAACGAATTAAAATCCAAAACGTAAACGTTTATTTTACTTATGTCATTTATAATAAGTGCTCTAAGCTACTGCAGGTAGCTGAGGGTTGCTTCGTCTACCTGTACGTAGTGTTCGTGTACGTGCTCAATGGTCTTCTGCCTTTTTACACATGGTCCGCGGCTCCCCGCGACCGGGATGATCCCGCATATCGTTGAATACGCATCCATTATTGTGATTATAACCTTCATTGACCGCTCGAGAAAGATAAAATTTTAACACCATTATGGAAATGAGGTAACCCGTTTTTTACGAAGATAAAAACACAAAATATCTCTCGAGGTTGGACTACATCGCGATGTTTTGCATCTTAGAATTTATATCTTAAAACGCCAGTTGAAGATTTCATAATTGTTATAACTTTTAAGCTTCATGTGAAATAGGCAAACAGGTAGACAAAACAACCTGCGAAAACTGTTTTCTTAAGGATTTCTGAAATTGATATAATTAAGTACTGGTCCGTTTTAGTTTTTCCTGGCGGCCTGTGATGTGGGAGTGTGTGACAGTATGACCGACTTTATCGTAGCCCAGTATTTTGTAAACAGTAAAAATCGGTCGGTATGAAAATAGTATCTGATAACGGACATATAAAATGGAGACATGTGTGAACCGAGTGTTACTTGCATCTAGGAATAATGGCTTCAGTAATTATTCCTGATATATGCATGCATCATATACGTATGCGGAAGAGTATTTCCTAGTAAATACGTCTTGCCAAACTCAATTCTACAGATCAGAGGCTTTACCACCATGTCTTGAGGCGTAGAGCTTCATGTCTCTTCTACTCCCACAATAATATTATAACATTACTAGACATGGTGGTAGAGGCTCTGGTCTATAGGATTGAGATTGAAGGCATATTTACAAGGAAACACTCTTGTACATATATGATGCATGTATAGCCATAATTAATCAAGCCATTCTTTCTTCCTTTGCTCGTCTAAGGGATTTCAGAAGTGGTTGGTAAGACGTAGGCGAGTTTCAGAATAATTCCTACATTTTTGTATCATTTGGTCTGGTTAATTAATAAGTATAAGTAAATCTTTGGGGATATAATTTAAGTTATTACCGAATCAGCATTTAATTTTTCTGACTGATGCTACGAATGCAACATTTTAGATAGGAATAGTTATACCTCACGTATCCAATGAATGAGTCGGTACAGTCCATCACACAGAAGCACTACTTTGCATTACACTAAAATCACCTTTAACACAAAGCAATAGAATCTCAATCTCAATCAGCAATATTCAAATAACAAACTTTACCTACCTCGAATAACACGAGTTCTAGTGAATTACTCCAGATGTAACGAGAAGCCTAATAACGTGTCAAGTGTTGACTAAATTAATGGATGACGTCACAATGCGGTTGGTTTGTGCACAGCTACTGATAACAGTGGTAAACATCATTAATGAATGTATTTCAAGTTGTACTCAATGAGTTTATTTATTAATATTTTTGTGAATGTAAAATCACGACTGTTCTGTTTAGAGGTAAGCAGAGTAACTCTGATTCATCTTTATTTTTTATGGAAGTGTGATCGGTCTGTTTTCAGAGTTAGTGAACTGAACACTATTATTATTGGTTGCCCAAAAGCCTTATAAACCAATCGAAGTCTAGGTATTGTGAACATTGGACAAGGTGAACTTGACTTTAAAAAAAACATTGTTAACAGTGCAGCAGTAGAAGCTTAGCTGACAAAAAAATGGTTAAAACAAAAAAGTCACTCAGAGAATTTCTTTACAATTTCGATGTCCTGTTAATCGTATTGAATGAACATTACCATTGTTTGACAATGTCAAGGAGCCTGGGAACTTCTTGAATATGATGCTCTCCAAATCCATAAATATTATTTGGCTGCTAAACAAAATTGTCTGATCAAAATTAATGGGAAAAGCTCATAATTTTCTTCGGGTCGACTATTGCATTGTTGAAAGTTCTATATTCCCCTGCATGCTGTTTTTAAACTTCGATTCAGGGCCTCTTCAAACATTATTTTTTTGATAGTTTCGTAAATATATTCAATTTAAATCGAAATATTTCCAAAGCATTCAGTTTCGCCATGATTTATTACCGATCATCCAAACATACAACTTCAGCGTTTAAAAGTAGGGTATTGACGTAGGTAAGTCGTAACCTACGCACGTAAAGCAACGTTTTATAGCTATATTTACCGTCTAAATAACCACACATGTACTTGCCTATAATCTGTAATGTCTGACTAATGATGCTGGATTTGTGAATATTTTCAAAAGGACTCTAAAACAATATCGGACCTGACCTGATGGAAGACAGAACGTGATTATTGTATACATCTGTTTTTTTTATTTGTAAAAAAATGTTCTTACAGAAAATAATTTAATCCTTGAGACGCAGGAAGTTTCACAAACATTCAAGCCAAATGCGCAAAGACACTCAGGCTCAAAGCAAGCATTCGTGGATCACACAAAAGCTTGTCCTACGCGGGTACCGCGAAACCGCGACCCGTCGTCCACAGTGGGTTCGACGTTGGTGCCTTTATCACTCAGCTATCCAGGCATTCAGTCAGCCAAACTACTTACAACGATGAAGAAATTAACCTTGCTTTGCACTTTTGGATTATTGCAACTTCTGACTCATTTTAGTCAACTCCTTTTACCAGCAATCCACTAACAATATTATTTCAGCGAAAACCATTTTTTATAATAGTACGTATGGATACAAATATCCATAATTGGGTAGTGCTCTGACAGAAAAGATGATCTAAATCGTTTATTGAGTGATGCCCAGTTTCTAGCATTTTTATTAAGTACTTGATAAGATTTCATTTTTTTTAATTTATGGGCTGTAGAGAAAGCTCCTATGAATAGGTGTACGTAGTATTTTACATGCGGATTGAATAACAAATCCTAAATATTAGATATGATAATATAAAAAAAACTTCAAGCTTTGTGTATTTTGCGCCTCTTATTACTACAAAGTATCATTCAGAATACCCATTGTCATTCCTCACAAAAGTCGCATTTCAATAAATACAGACATTAACCATATCAATGACTAGGATATTATTAAAGATGACGCAAACATTCCGACTTGAGATCGGTCCATTTGATTTCTAGCACGGATGCGCGTGCGCAACGGGCTTCACGCATTACATCAATTGTGTAAGCGTATGTGAGAAGCATCATACTAGGAGCAGGTCGCAGTCCATTGCGGGGTCTTGAGACAAAAGTATCTTAAATAATTGAGCATCGCCGGCAATGTAATACAGGTTTTGCGTATTTCTCGCCCCATCTAAATCATCTTTATCAGGCGCGCCCGCATCAAACACTCGTCTTCGAATTATGTTATCTGTCATGACATGACTATGGGAATAACTTGGCAACACTAATGTATGGGGTTGCCAATTGTCGCACATTCGAGTGCTTAGAAAGTTTAAGAGTATAGCATTTCTGAATGAAATCTTTCACTGATTACGTCTTTGAATATTTACTGTTCTGTTTTTTGTTAACCCTAAGCAGTTTATCACGGAATCTGTCTTAGCTTTCTGAAATGCTGACTCGCGTACTTCAATTGGTGTCAGTTAAATATATATTACATATTGTTACAAATCTTTCGTGCGAAACAAAACTCCAAAAATTACATGTAGAAAATTACTATTTTCTTTTGTGAGACAAATTGTGTAAAGTAAACAATTTTCTTATGTATTATTAACAATGTAACAAAAGCACGTTTCAAAACCAAAAACAAAAATAACGCATCGCAATTGCAAGTTAAGCGCGTAGGGTTTTCCAGTTCGCGATTTATAAAAGTCCTGTCAAAAGGGGACTATTACTAAATGCTGGCAAGCTTTTTCTTAAGGAAATTAAATTGTGTTTACCTGCGCAACAGATGGATTAAAAGAGATTTAAAGTATAAGAAGGTTAAAGATTTATTCCAGAGAGGACTCCATTTTGAATCAATGATCGCATTACTAGCTAACTAAAGTACCCAACTCACTTCTAGTCCTAGTGGTTTCACCTGAATCGTTTCCGCAAATAAATGCTTAACTATAATTTTGTATCGTTTTTATACTATGTGGAAATCCTCACGGTCTTTTCGGTTCCGGGGAAGGCGAATAGGTGTATCGGAGTCTTAACGGGTAAAACCAATGGAAAGCTTCAGCGTTCCTTCTAATCGGGAGCAACGAGAACACAATGCTAAAGTGTATCACAGGCCTAATCTTAGTGCGAAGTCCTATCACGTGTTTATAAAAAAAAAACAATGTCTGTCAGAACGCCTACCTATATTTTTAACGTTCTATTTTCAAATGTGCTAAAAACATAACGTGATGCATGACAGAAGGTGTCACGGTGCCAACTTTCATTGCTGTTTTTTTTTCCTTTCTCAACATTTGGGCACAGGTATTCATTTGTAACACAGAATTAGAATTTAGAGATAAAATAATACAAAGTGCTTTTTCTAATATTTTGTGCTGAATACAGAAAAGGTATTGGATAACGTATTAACTTTGTTTATGAAATCAAAAATCAATAAACATTTTTCAAGAAGAAAGGAGTCAATTTTTTTTGATCTCTTAAATCTAGTTTCTGTCAATTTCGAAACACTTTACAAGTAAGTGAAAAGAACATTTAGTACTCTACGAAATTTACTATTTGGTACTAATTAGGTATAGGTATTACTTCCTAGGTATCATAGACATTAGTGGCAACAAACATGTACATACATGTACATAACCTCTTAGGTTTTAAATTAGCCGCATACAGTCTAGATTCCAGCCTACAAATAGATCCATGTTAAACAGACTAAAAGAACGCATTTGATCTCTATTTGTAGACTAGGTATTCTAGACAAGCCGTTTTGCATTCTAAGGGCCCACTACCAGCTCTTCTAGTGAGATTATTGACATTGTGGAAACGAGAGCGCGCACTATATCATAGAGCGACGTCTCGCTTTTACACCCGTTGGCAGATTTCCCTATAAACTGAGTAGATAGGATTACCAAAGAAAAATATAGTACTGAAAGTATAAAAATCCGATTCTGTGTCCTGGAACAGTGGAACAGTCTCACTGTACAATGTGGTAAGTAATAATTCGATCGCCCGGATCGAAAAGGATTCCAGGTATCGACAGATATTAAAACGACATCAGTCATATTTAACAGGAAATAACTTGTTTCTTTTTAAAAGCCGTAATAGATTCTAAAAAGAACATTCTGAGATACCGTCAGTCTTAAAAAAGCTTGAAGGATACGAAAAATTAAAAAAATATCTTTGGCTGCGTAACAGTTAATTTTATGAAAAATCTAGGCGCCTGCCGTAAGTTAATAGCAAATCGAGTGAGGGCGTTAATTAAAGTGCCTGAATGATATTTAAGTGATTAATCGTTGCTTTTTAACCATGAAAATTAAATGTCAAAATATGCTAAGAAAGTATGTTATGACATTCGACGTCAAAAATTATGAAGAGAGATAAAAAAAAGATTTGACAATGTTAGCTGAGCAAATTAAAACTTTTCGTTGAAAACGGTAGGTACTAACTGTCGAAATAATAAAAAGGTTGCTTCAAGAACGCCTGGAAATTTTATTCTCTACACTCTCACATCAACAGATTGTCATAACTTAATTACTTTTAAATTTTGAATTTACTACGCTAATCTTCAAATACTTAACACAATAATTATTTCTTTGTGAATTTGTAATTTAATAATATATTAAATCTTCTTATCAAATATGTATCGTAAGACGAGCCTTAAAGGGATTAAATTCAAGGAGATTATCCGTTTCTAATGAGTCCCTTGGTTATAATTAATTATCTCGCAAGATATTGTAATAGCAAAGTAGTTTTAGAATAAACTTAATCTTTTAGGTAGCGGTTCCAGTTTACCAAGAGATAAAAATCGACAAACGTGTTTTTAAGAATAGCTTCATCAATGTAAGTCCCCTGTTACTGAGGCACTTCTGTCTTTCCGCCTGAACGTGTGTCTGCCACCAGGGTGTGGCACATGCACGACTGTTGAATTTTTTACAAATAAAAACTAATTAAAAATCTAATTAATTAATGAGAAATAGTTCTAAGAAAAAATATTCCACTGCCGTCCACCACAAGCGGAAGATAAAATTGTCAACTGTTCCAAAAATGCGAGACAAAAAATTATAAATTCAAAACTAAAATTTAGAAGCCATACTTGATTCCAACAATACCTATTGTAAAAGTTTGAAAACATGAAAATTTACTTTGGTAGTGATAGTTTCTAACGATATTAACAGCAACGCGTCCTTGGTGGAAACTTACCCTTAAATCTATCTGTAACAGACTTGAAAGATTAAAATCTTTTGTAAGTGGAATAGTCTTTGCAATTTTGTATCTAGATATTTTATCAACTAAATTCTAAGTAATAGTCATTCAAAGTTATGAAGTTTGTTTTTGGAGTTCTCGGTTGTACATCTGTTCTACTGCCAAAGTGTTAGGTTCGATTCCCAGCGATGTCTTTTCGAATTCATGTGCGATGAGTATGTGTAGCTACGTCTAGCGTCTGTGCCTCACGGGTAGATTAAAACTTATTATTACCTATTAAAACTGGTTTCAGAGTTTTAATAATGGTTGTACCTACATCAACCATTCTAAAATATAGAGAGTTTTAAGATTTTGTTCAATTGAAAATATTCTTGAAAATATATTGTTTCTTCGGTTATTTATAGAAAATCAAAGTAATAGTGCCTACGTCGCCTATGAAGAAAGTTTTCATAAACAAAATTGCAAACTGCTGACAAATATAAATAACTTTTACTTTATTACGTAAATGCAATAACATAATATTATTGTGGTGATTAATAGAAATCTGAGAAATGTGTATTTACGTGTCCTTAAGTCGCAAATTTCCTTATTAGATTTAGTTTATATATGAATTTACAAATTTAGGTAGAACTATAAATTTAATCACACGAAAAACCTATAAAATACTCTTAAGTAGATACTTAGCAAGATACCGTATTTTTATTACTCCAAAGACTCTACAACCTCCTCTTAGTCATATTATTACAGCTGTGCAAGCGTGACAGCCTAATACAGCCGTATAGAAACATCTCTCTCACACGCCCGCATTAACATTACTTTAAAGTGTGGAGGTAGACCCTCACTTGTAAAAATACTTTTGTCAATTCATATAAAATTCGATAAACCAAAGCATCTTGAAGAACTAAAATCAGTTTATAACATGAACTTTAAACTTGAGAAAAATATCAGGTCCATTCTCAAATTTGATTACAGCAAATATGAAATGAATGTTGGTACTAATTCTTCCCACAAAAGAGTTCTAAATATTAGACTGTTTGTGTTAGTAATTGTTGCTATTAGACAAATAAATGAGAACACATTTACGGTACTTTTGTTCTCATTTTACTTTTGGGTTCTATAAATTTACCAAAAGTGTACGTATCTACGTGGTCTGATAACAAATATGCTAAGCCAGAACAGGGACTAGTAACATTGTAATATAATCTTCAAAAATATAAGTAAAACTTCTGTTGTGAATAAACAGATCACCGAAATTTTAATCGATATTTCTTAAAATTTTATTTGAGCTAAGTTTAATGATGACATACCTACACCATGTTATAAAAACATGCCTTTGCTCACGTATAAAACTAACGGCCTATACAATTGAAATTGTAACCATAGCACTACAAAACAGAGTTCCTAAATAGTCAGATCCAAATATAGACGTGTTCTAAATAGGGGCAAATATTTTAGATTACATGTCAGCCTTGATCCCAATTGCAATAGCCTTGAACCATATACTAAACATTGTTACATGAGTTTTAAAACAAATGATAGCGCAAAGGCTCGGATAACACGTGGCGCGATGTCGTGTCAATGTTGTTTTGCTATTACACATCACCAATTTAAACTACGGGCATCTTCTTGAAACATGTGTCAGGTTCAGCAAGTTTTATCTGACTCTTTTGAATGAGATAGAGTACTAGGTACACATGATAGAGTTGCGTCTCTCTTCCACAACAGCAAGACTCTTGCTTTGGGACTTGGTGTTAGGCGTTATTTTTAATACTTCTTTGTTCCCTAGCCCTACTACCAAGTTCTTTTATTCGATTGGACTCTGGAGCCTTGCGACGTTGATGGTACCTACTCATGGAGGTGTAGCCACAGATTACTAAATGGTGTAGCATGGAGGTTGACTGTACCACAAACTCCTTTGTCATATTCTACATTTAAAAGACAAGTTATACCACCTTAAAATATCTCAAATTTAAATTAATATCGTCATAAAACGACAAGATTGAAGATGTGATTAAAGTGATGACTGTAATCAGAAACATCTGGCATGCTCAAACGATTCGTTACTAGGATTAAAGCCATTGCCTACATTGCTTTTGCTCTTTGATTTTGCTTTAATACGTAATTAAAATGTTTTATTTTTAGAACTGTTACGCTATGAGACAGGTATTTAATTTTACATTTTTCCGTGTTTGATACACACATCTCTGATCTCTCTCATTATTGATTCGCAAAAGGCCTCTATACCAATTAAGACTAAGTTTTTTTTTCGTGTACCGTAAATCACGTTATTGGTATAAAACACCAAAAATGAAATGTCAACATTACATAAAACATGCGCTTCATAAACACACCACAGCTACGAGAAAAGTCGTTACTCCTTACTCAAGACATCGAACTCCAGACTGCACGTCTCCAAATAGTTTACATTGACAAGAAACCTCAATCGATTCTAAGACAATGTTAATCGTTCAACTGATCGATTGTTTTGTGAATACTCGCTTCTGAAAAAAAATACGCATTCAAACTCTACAAAGTTGTCTTTGCCGTGCACAGACGATACACGCATCTTATTCCGCTACCATAGAGTGAAAAATAGCGCCATTTTTTACGTGATTCTTTTTTAATGGGTCGTCCGCTTGAAGGCCTATTGAAGTAAACATTCCCTCTGTGAGTCACGTCATGGTGCAGCATCGTGTTACGGAGTTCTAGGCATCGGTTATGGCCCACACGTGGTGGAAAACATGGCGTTACCGATCCTGAAAAAAGTCAATAAGTGCGTAATATTGCATTGTACACAATCGTTTCGAATAACAGTCATTTATCGAACAACGTAAAACTTGATCGGAAAACAAGTTGTGGTGTCAGTTAAGTATGTTTTGGTTGGTTGTTTACCGCCTACTTTTAGGGAAGGTCGTAAACCTTTGAACCCTTCTATAATTCCTGGGTCAATTGAGCGTTTACGTAAATGGCCATGATTGTTAAATTGAGAATCTTATTAGAATAAGTTAATATGTATAAACTTGTATAGTACTCGTAGCATCTAAGAGTCACCCAGGTTCATCCAGGTATTTCAGTATTGGGTCACATTTCAAGACATGCCACTTAATAATGTACTAGGCTAGCGTGACGACCTACACCAATAATATTTACAACGTAACAATATCTAGGTTTATTTTGAGCTTAACTGTAATTTGCAAACAACGCGAAACAAATAAACACAGCGCATAAACCTCAGTGCCCTCTATTATCTTAAAAAATCGCTCCAATTACGCCACGAGGTGAACCTATGCAATTTCTATTATAGTAAATATTGTCTCGATATCGTCGACTCGAATTTCATAAATCAATCATAATTCCAATTATAATGATAAACATGGAAATAGACGATTCAGCTGTTACATAAGTAATGCGAATCAACTTGTGTACAATTCGGCCGCGGAAATGCCCTAGTTTTCTTACTATACGAACTACGTAATGTATCAATAATATTATGAAATCTAGATATCTTTGAAAACACTAGTCAGCATCCTTGTCTAGATGCTAAAGCGGCGAAAATAAATAAACATCTTCATAGAACTATTTGAAACTGCGCCTTTAGATGAACATGGAGGGAAGGTCATGAGAAAATGCAACGTTTTGTTTGTAAACACTCGTATCATTGGTACACTGAACCAGATTATAGCAAGTGGTTGAATGTATGTCAAAAACGCGGCTATACTGTGTTAGGATCGTTTTTAACATAGATATTTTTTGCTGTTCCTGAAAAATAAAAACTTATTTACAATTTGCTGACCACACAAATACGGAACATTTGTGAAGGCAAATTCACACAAGTTCAATGAGAATATTCTATGATTTACCATCAAAACTTTTGTGTTAATGAATTACGAACCACCTACGTCAAGCGTTTGTACTTCTTTAAAAAATAGTTTTTTTTTGTTTTAACTATTAATAATACATAAGAATTAACATAATAATCCAAGCAAAATATTTATCAATGTGTATAAGCGATATCCTACAATACTATACACATACTAGCTGAGCCAGCAAACGTTGATTTGCCTACTGAATTATTTCTAGTTGTATGTATTTTTAATGCCACATTATAAAAAAATTAAAACCAAAATTTCGTCCAAAAGATACAATTTTTTTTTTTGTGTGAGCAACCCTTAACACTTTGGGGTATGAAAAATAGATGTTAGTCGATTCTCAGACCTACTGAATACGCATATAAAATTTGGTAAAAATCGCTTAAGCCGTTTCGGAGGAGTACGGTAACTAACATCGTGACACGGGAATTTTATATATTAGAAGATATTGTACCGAACTCCATAGTCAATTTACGTTCTGCCACAACATGACTTATAGTGTGGTTACTAGCTTTTCTCAAGCAATGTGTATTCATCAAAGATGTCAAGACCGTTACTTTTAAACAGGCGCCAAAACAAACCTCATTTGCAAGTCTACTGCCCTCAATTTTAAGCCATTATTTAACATACTAGAATGGCCGCCATATTTCGAACATTTTTTTCCTCGCTCAGCTTTCACCGAGGCAAAGGAGATGAGACAGTGAGCCTAACGGTCCGGCCTACTTTCATAAGGATTCAGTTAAAAGAATTCGCGCAGTGTAAATGAACTCAGAAAAATCCTCCGTTATTTTCTCTACGCACTCGTATATTTTCGTCATATTTCTAGAAATTGTGTGAGAAAATTATGTGTTAGGTTATATTCGACGTTGATGAATCATAATATAACGACGACTTATTTATTACATTATTTATGTATTATTTTTACATTATCTCTGACATAATCTAGCGTATATTTTGACGTAAAAGCATACACATAGTGAGCCTGTTGTTGTCAGCGACCCTCGCTTTTCCACCGCAACACGACAGCTCTTAGTCAAAGTCTCGTACAATGTTCTGAAGTAAAATACTTGTGTGGAAAATACCTTTTTTGTCAAGTCATAACATCTAGTGCTACATGGGTTACTCCTTATCTTTGACTTTGCATCGTATATAATGTATTAGTTAATATGGAGTTTCTTGCCAGATTTTTTCCATCTCCTACATATTAAACTTTAGAACCGTGCAACTAGAATCATCATTGTAACGTTTTGAACTTCAAAACTACTTACCTAAAATAAAAACTTTTGATTTTAAGGTACGGCTGCGAATGTAATTCGATTGCGAAATGTATACACATGGCAAGCTTCGAACCTGAAAAATAGCCATAAAAAATCTTTGTCATAACGATAAGTATTCACACTTTGAGAGATAAACCACAGCTTTAACTAGCACTTAAACTAAGTAAAAAATGTTGAAAAGATTTATCTTGTGAAAGTTTTACAAGCGTTTGAAGAGGCAATCAATCAACCACTAACTCGTCTGTTTTCAGAGAGGTGTTAAATTTGAAGGACGGACGAAAGGCACATATTCTTTTTTCCTTTTGTTCTATCTTAAAGATAAAATACATGAAGATACTGATTGATTAATCAACGCGACATAATTATGAAGTAAAACAGTGTCGAATATGTTTTTGGTAATCATTTAATCAACATCGCAGTTAAAATACTTAAATCGTTTGAACACAGCTTTCTCTGAACGCCGGCGTTTCGACATTCCAGCCTTATACGGGCTATTACCTAAATCTAAAATTCCAGCCAAGCTTATAACAAAATAAACCTAAGCAACAGCATCCAAGGGCACCAAATGGCAGGGCTTCGACCATTTTTTGTCGATTTGCCAAGACTCGCGTAAGCTTCTTTTTAAGTTGGCGCGAAGGCCGAATTTGCAGGTAATACGAATATATGGGTCAAGTACGAGGATTGTATCTGTCATTTGCTACGATTAGGTAACTCTGCTTGCTGTTGATACAGGTAACGTTATACAAGATAACATTTCTGAACATTATGAAGTGGTTACGGGCACTCCACGACATATCGCGGCGTTGCTCTTGCACACCGACAATAATGTAACTTTGTAGAGTTCGCAGCCCCAATTCTGCTATTTACAATGGCCGATGAATGAATGAAATTCGGCTTCAAATGTTAGTGAGTGTTAGGCACTTGGATTAAATATGAAACTATTCCTATTCTCTTAAGCATTTTTCTACACAATTTCAATCCAACTGCCATTCATTAATCGGACGTTGTAAATAACAGAATCGGCGCCCTGATGGTTTATTTAACCTGAATGATGATAAAAACTCTTTGGTAAACTACTTCGTGGCTAGACACAGAACCATATTGTTATCAGCTAATCATCGTTTAAATATTCAGGTTTTAGAGGATATGAGTAGGTAGGTATATAATAAAACTGCACATTGGAGTTGCTAGTTGCTAGTCATGCTAATGTATAACTAACTCGATATCTTACTGGATCACAAAGTCCTGCAGCGTGAATCAGCGTCGAGCCTAACCGTTGTCGTTTTTATTATATTTGAGTTTGCTCTTTTCTTTCTTCACAGCAGCCAGGTCGATGTTCTCCTGTAAATGTACTTTACAAACACGCCGACAACAACACAAATTAAGTATGAGTATATAAGAAAGCGTTTGCTCTCACGTGTAAATGTGCTGGGAACCGATTCTGCTATTTTACAATGGCCTATAAATGAATGGCAATTGGATTAAAGCATTTTGCCAATACAATAATTGGAAGTTAGTTATATTGACCTTATTTTGCAGGAAAAAATACAAAAAATGACATTTTAAGCCAACTTTCATTCATTCATCGGCCATTGTAAATAGCAGAATTGGGGCCCTATACTCATGGGTCCATAATTGCTTACAACTGTCAAAATGAACGTTATGAAATCAAAAAAACATTAATTATTGAGTACTGAACATTGGCCGTACACAGCCAACCATTTATAATAACAAAAACATCTTATAGCCTACATGACCAAGCTAGCGTTGTCTTCAAACTTAATCCTAACTCATCATTTTGGTTCATTCAACTTTTTTTATCTGAGTCACTGGCAAAGGTATTTCGTAATGAGTAACATTCTTTGTCGGCTGATATGAATCCAGCTGAAGGAATGTGCTGAAGCGACCCTTTGGCGTTACGCAGCGGATGTCACATAGTCCCCGAGCATTATGACCGGAAATAATTCATTGAAGTGTGAGAAGTTTTTTATTTTTTTTAAACCGGTTTAAGAGTGATTGATTTCGTTTAAACTTTCTCATCACAGTTAATTATCACAGCTCTTGTAATAAGGTCTGGGCCTCAATCCCGTATTTACATTTGCCGATGAATTAATGGAAAATCCAATATTGTATATGTATCTAATATTTTGATTTATCACTTGTTTCATAAAATTAATTATGAGTTTCATTTCAGTCCGGGAAGAGGCCTATTATTATTATATTATAAACTACTAAATGAACCTACTTTGCATTCAAGATGCACATAAACATTCCATTCTAAATAAACATTCCAATACGGCAAAGGGTAATTTAAATTGTAAGTAGAAAGCCTAAAGACAACTTTTAAGTCACGAAAGCAGGATTTTAAAGTATCTTGTAAGTCCACCAGAAGGAAAGCAAATGCGCCTAAAAAATTCCACAGACTTAATCAATGCCAAAATGCACAAATTGTAACTAGGTAATCGTACGACCGCATTAAATAAGAAATTAAACAGAAATCCATCAATCTTGACCGATAAAGCTAAACATTGAGATCAAAGGAAAGCAAACGTGCAGTCGTATCCATGCCGTATCAGTGATTGATAAATTAAGTAGGTGAGCGTATCTCTGTGGGAATGTCGAGTAAACAACGCCGTAACAGGAATGTAGGACAATGCTGCTTCCACGTCGAAAGTGGTAGGAAACGTGCTAACTGCTGACTAATTCTTACGACATGATTCTTTATCATTACGATATTTTATTTGCAAAAGAAAGTTCCAATCACTGGCCAATAATATTCGCTCATGTTAATGCCGTTATGGTGACACACTGTCGTGCATATTGTGAGCCATTCTTCTATTTTTAAATCTTATTTAACGGCATCTTTTTGAAGTGACCACTTATAAATCCAAAAAGGTTAGGTAAGGAACAACCGTTTGTAAATAGAATTTCACTTACTGTAAAGCAAAGTATTTTGGAATATTTAAAATCTGTTCATGAATTATGGGACTGCCCGTCTCATGAACATTATTTTATACACACATGCTAAAGAAGACAAGTTCTCTTACCCTCCTACGTCACTGTTTCTTGATAACGTGAGACATCGCGCGTTTCGGTTGCGTTCTGTTTTTCGTTGCGTTTCCAAGATATTACTTTTTGCTGACACAACCAACAAAAGAGGTCAGTGTAACAAAGAAGTAATATCTATGGAATAATGACTGTTTGCATATAATGCAGTGTACGTTACGTGAGTCAAGTCCGGCCGTCCTCCCCATGACTCACATAGCTCCAATTTCTTCACCAAACATACACTCATTAATTATTCTAGGTAATTAAGCGAATGTGATCAAGACAATTACCGCGTGTAATTTAGCTGACGACGCGTTTATGACATTGCTACTTAATTTACTAATGATAATATCAGATTCAGATTCAGTTTTAGTCATTGGGCCTTATGTTGTGAGTCCAACTTACGTCAAAGAGTCAAGTCGATGATAATTTTCGATTACTTTTCGTCAGATTATGGTATTTAGCTTAAGCTTTTCCAGTAGAACTGGAGAAGGATGCCAAATCTGTTTTGGGAAAATATCACGTTCAAATCCGATTATCCAAGAATCCTTTATAGAGTTAAATAAAATTAAAGGATTACTGTTTGTGTCCTGGAAATCCTAGAATTGTCGTAAAATGCCACGACTGGAAAAGGTCGTGTCCTATATTTGTCCTGAGGGACTAGACAAATGTCTACTGGATGGGATCGCCGACTCTCCGAAGTTAAAATTAATGGCGAAAAAGAAAAAAAATATTCACTGTACCTTAATAGTCTGTTTATTAAAAAGTTTAAAGAGGTGCAGGTTGACCATGATAATTTCTCCATAATTATGGTTACAATTAATATTATATTTCTAGTCTTCTTTTCTGCTTATAGTTGACCTCCGTGTGAACTCGTTCCAGCAAATCCTGTGAGATCTCATCTATTTTCGCCATAGCTGTTAAAACATGCCCGCTAAGGTATGTACATAACTTCGCGAAATCTTATGGTGTAGAGTTTGGCTCGGCCCAAAATAAAACCGGCTAGCAGGGCTGGATCTAGCTCGAAATATCCTTTCGAGTCCATACTTAATTAAAGCTTTTTTATGATATCTGCTCAGGAATGCGCGTATCATCCGCTCTCCCAAAATTTTATTATCTCAAGAATAATTAAATAAATTATGGCTATTTTTGGCTTTAGGTGTAGAAACGGAAAAAAGGAAGTTTAGCAACTGAGTCTCACGAAATTAGAAAGTTTTTATAATATTTAACTAGTATTTTACTTGTCTTCTTATTCAATAGAAATAGACACACAATTTACACACTGCCTAGGATTAATACAAATCCCTTTCCATCTAACAGTATAACAACCTACATGTACTGTACGTACAAACAATCGTTCAAATAGGATAGCAAACGCTTTGTAGGATTTACTGCCTTTGCATTCAGACCTTTGTGCTTGTAAATGTGTTCCCCTAAACCTCAAACCAATCGGTTTTCTGCCTCTTGTTGCAGCCATGATGATTTGCAGAATCGATTAACGGAAAGTATATAGTTTTGTCGTAGTAAATTAAAGTAACTGTGCACTCTCATGAAAGGATACAAGATAGTTTCCAAGGTAACACACATTTGAAAACTTTTGACTTGCCCTTCTTTTGTTGATAATAATTTATTGGGTAATTACTACTACCCTATTTTTCCCGTTGATTAAGTTCAATATGGAAGAAAACCAATGTCGCAAATTAAAATACCGATTCACGATCATTGTTTTTACATACAGCTAGCGTATAACAGCTGATGTCTATTATCTATTCTTATAAGTATCTACATATTATTGTTTTTCTTCATGATTCCAAGGCAATTGCGGAAACACTTATGGTGACATAATCATTTATTTTATTTCTTGTATGGATAAGTGAGATCTCGGGGTCTTACTTTATTATCTTATTTCAGTAAACTCTCAGTTTAACTTTTTTAAGGGATTCCCCCAAAATCATAAAGCTATAAGTCGTGCCGGGGAATACTTTGCTGCTTTAATTTATGTTTTTTTTTATATCTATTTCCTTTCATTTAACGTAAGATATAAATAACTAACCGATAGTTTCAGAAAGTTGTAGTGCCCGACACTCCCGAATTTATCATATCGGAATGAAAGATCATTCATTGATATTCCTCCCGCCAAAAAATATCGACAATTAAGATAGGCGACAAGTCAAGCTACATCCCTAATGCGGACTATATCCGTCACAGTAAGATAACCGAGTCTCAGACGAGAGCAGCTGGTAGCGCATACCACTGCGACAATGTTCCTCTATCTTATAAATAGTACCTAGTATCTACTGACAAATATTTGGATGCCCAGAAAGTAAGATATCCATTCAGTTCTCCTGCGTGCGTCGTAGTGATGTTTTCACTCATAGTCCCCTAAACTAAAAGACACCATACTTATCTACATAAGTTATCAAAGCCAAAGTACTCATCACTATTTTTTCTTAAAGTCAAAATAAAACAATCCTTTGATTCAGTAGTTAATGTTTCCCTACAGATGAGTTCAATGCTAATTGTTTTGCTAAAGAGGCACGATTCCCATTATTCCAGTAAGTACCTACTGTCAAACCTAACTAGAATAACGGTTTCTACAATTAGTTAATGTTGAAATTTTTGAATATACCTGTCTCGCTTCTTATAAAGAAAAATGAAGTGTTTTACAATTGATAAATTTACTAAAATATAATTAGGGGGATTCTTCGAAAAAAAAATGCATAAGCTAGGAAAAATATTACTTTCTTTGGCTCTTGTGTATTTATATTAATAGCCGTAGGACTTAGGAGATGGTACAACAACAAAAAAATAATAATTTGTCATGTAAGTATAGTACTGTTAGAAAATTGTTGAGGGTAGTGATCATTTTTTCACGTAAAATATTAATACTAAACGACTTGGGACTTCAACATTTAACCAACTAAACTACCAATAAGCACTTACCACACTACCGATATCAACCATTAAGCCACCAATATGATATGAGACCAACTTCACAATATCAGTATTCCAACATTCGCTGAATAAGCTCAAATTCAGCGTATTCAACGTATAAAGCCAATATAACCATGCACGCCTGTGTACCATTTGTAAAAGTTACCCAGCGTCCACCATCCACCGACCAATATATCCCAGCGCGCTAATCGCGGTCATTCCGCATTCACTCGCTAGTCGCTAGCATCGCATCGCAGTTCAAAACTTTGCACGCTCAGTTCGAATTTGGCGCGCAGCCGGTACCGGTCAGAGTCGTGCGCGCTTAGCCAAAAGGACTTATATCGAAACGAACGAAGTGAGGGAGCAAAAAGTTTTTGTTTGTTGTGTTTATTTGTTGTATTTATGGAAGTCAACGAACTGGTTTTAGTTATAATGAAAGACTTTATGTGCAAGTTTTAGTGAGATTTATATGAAAAACATAGCAATTAAGTGCCAGCGGATACATACATGGTATGTAATGTGTTTGTGTTTTTTATCAACTCGCGGTTATCATATGCGGTCAGTGCGAACTTATTTGAGCTTTACATCCTTTGTTTAGGTAACTACGGCGGCGCGTACGCTTACGGCAGAATTGTAGTACATCGTACTATAAACAAGTTTAACCGTAGTATTTATTATGGATGGCGAAAAGAAAATCAACATGAGTGAGGGTGTTCCCTTGAACTCGACAGGTGCGGCTAATATATTTCTGAATACTGGTAAAAATACCAAATTAAATTCACCCGATGGGACTGTCATTCATCTCAATACAGGTGACTTTTTTTATTAACAACTAAATATTTTTATTATTTTTGGAAAGGAAGATGTATGAATAACGTGGTGTTTTTATTTGCAAATTACAGAGAAACCGTCGGACCTCGGCGTGCATATAAATACAACGTTCTCAATAGCGTCTTCCAAGAAAATTAAGCTTTTGTTCGTGTTGAATTTTTTGTTGAGTGTTATATGTATGGTAATAAGTTGTTCTATAGCGTTCTATTACTGGAACGAAATGATATCAATGAGGAGACAGTTGGACATGATTAAAGACCACTTTATTATGCAAAACTTGAACCAAGATAGAGTTATGCAGAGTGCCCTCGTAGCGCGCCCAAGGCCGCCGGGTCTCGTCGAGACTCGGGAACCAAGAACACGGTCCTTCGAGGATGAAGAAGTCCCTCAGAAAGCTAGAAAATTCTACGTCGAAGACCTTGGGGAAGACATGTTGCTGGTAGACTCGAAGAAAAAAAATGCTAGCAAAGACAATTCTCCTGTTTATGATTTAACAGTGCTGCAAAGAGGTACATAAAAATATCCAATGCTTATCTATATCTTTAGTTTATTACTTTCAAGAAACATCATTAAAAATCTTGTTTTTAATTTAATTACAGAATTAGTGGTGGCTCAGTTTAATGGTGCAGTCAGAGAATTTAATTTGGGGACACAATGTGAGTATTAATATAGCATTGTATTTTTTTGTTTAAATATGTTTTAACATTTTCATGCCATACTTAAGTTTTATGTCCATAAATAGACCAAGACACACTTGCAAATGCTGATATAATTAATTCAATTTTCAAGTTGTTCATAATAAAATTGAACTAAATTTTAAAACATAAACAAATGATACCCACTAACACACTTATCAAATAGTATGTTACTGGTGATATAGGCAGATAACTGTTACAACAACAATTTAAAAATGTAGTAATATTTAAATAACCACTACTACCATATGACTAACAATACATAAAGGCCGCTACTTCATTACATAACATCTATAGCTAATAATTATAAACAGATAATTCTGGGTTATTTATCTATGATGACTGAAAATAGCTCTTGTAGTTCTGAGTTAAGATTTAAATTAGTATACACTAAAAGAGCATGAATGTAAGATAAGTAGAAAATTGTTCATACTGAACATAGACAAACAGTCCAACAATCAATCCTTTATTGAAACAAACTTAATCATAGTTACTATGTAGAGCTGGCAGGCAAAGATTGTTTGTTTTTAATTTGCTTTAAAAACCTTCAGTCTTCTTTATTTAAATATCTCTTTTTTCTGTCCGGCCTATTTAAAAAACAATGCAAACTGGCTAGTTTTATTAAAGAAGCTCTGTGTTATACAATTGCAAATATGTGATTAAAATGATAATTTATGTGAATGTGTCACAGACAGGATATGCCTAGATATTTGCATTGTGTACATATCGACTACAAACTATTTTGATCTTTATGTAGAGGAGATAAGGTTAACAGTGAAAAGTTTGAAATGCTGCCAGACCGACATAGTTACAATGTGTAAAGAGTTGGCTTACAACTTATATGGGATGTCTTGTCATAATTAATCTGCTCATAATAATTAAGCATCCAGACAATGTTAGATAATTCCTTTTTGTTTCATCTGCATGTATTAATTGTGGCTAACCAATTGATGGCAGGCTGTTAATAACACAATATCCAATTTGAGAGGTTGCTAACCTCCATGGTTGTTGTTAGAAAGGTTTTCGTTATTTATGTTTAATAGCTTGCATCATGGGTGTTGGCTACAAATAGGCCAGTATTTGTATTGTGTGATGTTTAAATCTCAACTGTCTCATATCTTCTCAAGATAACGATTCTATAGAATATATTTATTCTAAGCTATCATAATATACAAGTGTCTATTCAACTTTGTTAAGGAATAACTAAGCTGAATATAATAAATATGAATAATGTGATTGCTTCGAAAAACTTTTTTAAAATAGTGTTTTTTTTATACCTACACCACACTTTCAGTTTTAGTGATTGTGGATCATGGTATCTTTAAAAACATTTAAGTAATAACAACGCAAACACAATAATGAATATTGAGTGTTATTTTTTTCGATTCTAAACGAAGATATAAGTACCAGACGTATTTATTTTGCGCTTTCGAAAAAATCTAATATTCAATTTAAAGGCGAATTCTTGTTTTCCCGCGCCAAAACATGAGTCTAATATAATATAAAGTCGAGTTAAATTTAGATGTTCATTGTATGTTAAAATCAGAACATGAACATTTTGCGGTAAAAGAGGGACTTCCCTTAATGTATTTATTTAATTAATTGGTAATCTTATCATTAATAATTAATATCTTATAACAAAGACATATAATATCATAGCTTAAAGTAATTTAGGTAAACTTTTTCTATCTCACGGCTGTATTACCAGCCTAAAATATATTACGGCATCATTTTTAATGTAACAACATTTATTAAATGTTACTGGGTTTTATTTAAAATGTGATAGCTTATCAATGATGTGTACATGACTTATGATAGCACAATAATTGGAAATTGTTATCTGAAGCACTATTATTACAGATTGACATACTTATTTGTTATTTCACTTATTCTACAGAGGATGAAAGTAGCACTTAGTAATTTGCACTTTTTAAAGCATACTTTTTTGACCTAGAGATTTAGGGAAACGTGGGTACATACAGGCCAGCAAGAAAATGTGCAAATAATATACGCCATAAAAGAGAAAAAAAAGTTACTTGTTATCTATACTTCTATAATTAATCTATACTTCTATATCTATACTTCTATAACTAATCTATACTTCTATACTAATCTATATCTATACTAATATATAAAGCTGAAGAGTTTGTTTGTTTGTTTGTTTGAACGCGCTAATCTCAGGAACTAATGGTCCAAATTTAAAAATTCTTTTTGTTTTGAATAAACCATTCATCGAGGAAGGCTTTAGGCTATATACCATCACGCAGCGAGTGCAGCGACTATACAATGAAAAATGTGGAAAAACAGGGCAGGTATAAATCATAACTTATATCTTCTAACCACGCGGACGAAGTCGCGGGCAACAGCTAGTGTTTAGATAAAATGATGACCCTTTCCTTTTATTTTTAATAGTAATTTTTCAGCCTACCTTCTTCCTTTTTTTATCAAATCTTTCTTATAAGATTAAAAGGAATATTTTTGAGAAAATAACAAAACCACTCGACTTCTTGTGGAAACTAACACTCGTGTAGACATGCCTTTCGTGACGGTAATAGAAAATTAATTTATACACGATATTGATGCGTGATCTTTCAATAAATTATTGCTTAGATGATGATATTAATTTACTTATATAGTAATAATAGAATGCCATTACTAATAATCTTATGTCATCAATATAAATTGAATCATATAATAAAGGAACCTCAACATTTACGTTTTTGAGAAAGTGATAAACAAAGCCCTCATTTCTTAATACTTTTTTAAACCTTCAGTACATTTAATTTAATTAATCATAGAATTTAATTAATCATCATAAGGAGAGACCCACTCAAAGCGTAAGCTTAAAGCAATGTAGGTATTGTAAGACCAAATAACAAGATAATGAGGTTAGATCCAGGCTATTTTTACTTTTTATTTGCAATCAAAACGACATTCCCAATTACATTTAAAAACAGGAAAACTTTTATAGGCGTTCAAATTGTATAAATCGGGGAACCTCGCCGGCCATGTATCCTGACCAATCGAAAAAAAAAGATAAAATATTGTTGGAGCGAGATCAAAATATACCTCCTCATTATGACCGACAGAGAAGGCGATATTTTGCAGCTCTTTCCAGGCGGGTCAATTTATATCAGCCGTACTCTATGGCCGCACAGTATACTGCCCTTAAGTGATTTAAACTAAAAGGGGAAATCGTAAAAAGCCTTTAAAAGCTTCGTGTGGGAGTATGCAGAGACAAGTTAAAAGCCTCAAATAGATAGCTTTAGGTAGACGTAATCATGTAAATAACTTTAAGTTAATTTAAACTTCAAATTACTTGGTTCGTTCGTTTACACAGTGGGTGGTAATTAATATTTTGTTTGATTTAAACTAAATTTCGTTCTCACTAATTACCTTTTGGCAAGGACGTTTTAATTTTATTTCGTCAACTGCCTAAAGGCAAGGTGGATTAGAATGTAGAAAATATTAATTTATCTCAGTTTTAATAAGTATGTAACATGTATATTGCAAAGCTTTAAAAGCTTTTCAGAAGTCGGTAAAATAACATTATTAATGGCTACTAAAACATCTATCGTTAAGATCAATATGTCTAACAAACATTTTACCTAAATGAGATGGTTCATCGTTGGTCATTGAAGTACATTCAAATATTAAAAAGTCCAAATGTTAAAAATCCAGAAAAGCTTCATGTTTAAGTTTGAATTTTTAAAATAAACAAACGAAACGTTCTCATATAACTAAAGCTAAAAATTCAATGACCTTCTTCCTTTAAAAACGAATAAAAAAATCGTTTTCTTTGTTTTCTTTTTCGGATTGTTTTCTTAAAGTATCTGAATGGCCTCTCGGAAGAATTTGGCCAGTCGATGACTGGGGACGAATGTTTGGGCATTCGCGGTAAAATGGTTATGACTAAGTGTAAAAAGTGTTCAAGTTATAAAGGAATGTTTTAAATCCATTAGCACCTTAAAATGTCCATGCATTATATAACCAACATGTAGGGCGTGTAAGGGTTTATATGCTTTTTGCTCTTTACAATGTTCATGTATGTTATAATTCTCACATGTAGGCTATGTTAGGGATTATTCATCAGGTCCATAATAAGTCCTAAACCATTTTTGAAACAGAATTAATTTATCAAAGCTTAAGGTATCTTACCAAAATATATTCTGGGCAAAACTGCTAAAATAGTTTTTCTTAAGCTTATGTAGGCATCAAAGGCAGCTAAATACCCCTATTATTTATTATTCTATCTAAACTTCTTTCTGAAGTGAATTTAAATATCATATTTTCGTACGTATGTGTTAAGGACGCTTTTCTTTTTATAAATAAAATTGTTGCCAGCCCATATCTCTCCACTAGATTCTTAGTCCGCCATGCTGCTCCAAATACTAATTGTTGCTTATATTTATGAGTATTTATCTTTGTCCTCAGCGATAATGGGTCCTTGGGTGCGCGATGAGGAGGTGTCCTCGAAGAACAGTGAGGACAAGATTGAGCTGACCAGCAACTACGTCACCATCAAGGAAGGTGGTCTCTACCTGGTATATGCACAGGTACGTCCTTATAAACATTTGTTATTATAACATGAGCACGAAGTATTGAAACAGACCACGGCCATGTTAAAAAAACGGGAAATAATTTTAATCTTTATCGTGATCTAAAGATCTATTCAGAAAAAAGGTTCTATTCGAATTTTGAATAGCTCAAAATGAAGTTTCATGTTTCGAAGTATCTTTTTTTGTGAGAATTGTAATTGTGTTTAAACATATTGTTAACTATAAATCACAGCTTTCAATGTACTTAAGGGTAAGTATACGAAATATGATCGCGGCCTGTTTAAATATTTCTTTTTAGATTATATCCCTGTATGCTTTAAAAACATTTTAAACATTAATCACACTCACGCTTATTATGTCAGAAAACGTTACATAGTACGTCAGACAAGGAAAATACTAACTTAGGTTCAATGAATCCTTCAAACAGGTTTCGAAATGTAAACAAGGCGAATTTGTTTTTATTGTATTTCGTTTAGTACCATTCCCATCGGTAACAATTATCACCGTCATTTCTTCTTGCTTGAAGAATGACGTATCTCAAACTCACCGTATAACAAATAAATATAAGATATTATGTAACAACTGCGTTAGAAGGTCCCAATTATGCAGCTGTCGTTTGCGAACTGCGGTCTTACATTACAAGATGGTGATTCACTGTTGCAAAGCCGATACAAAGACGTATCAAACAAGTAATAATGTAGTTAAACATGTTCCTTATAAAAAAGGTAAAATAATATAGTAACCTATTAATAAAATAGTATACCTTTAGTAAGTAGTTGTTTTTAAAACAAAATAAAAATAATTTCACAACTGCAAGTCAATAGAAATCGGGTTTTTTGTTTTAATTGCATAGTAAATATGTCATTAAAACGTTTCCATTGAGTATTTGTTTTATCTTTAAATTACAACGTCGTTTTTGACAGAAGTACTTTATATTAATTTAATAAAGGCTCTATAATGAGAAGTATCTGTCGCACAACTTGCGACTACGTCTGTGTCATGACTATGCACATGTAAAGTAATTTATGTAGAAAACAATAAAATGTATGTAGGCAGCTAAATTATTGCTTGGTATACGAACGGTTTATACCCTTGGACTACTCAGACATAAATTACGCACGGGTTGAGCCTACGAATTCGACCGTGTTAATAGCCGACCATAATACCTACGCAGTGAACAAGCCGCAAATAGTATCAAAACCCATCAACACTTGATTAAAACTAGTTTAAGAAGTTTCATCCGATTTACAACTGCCCCACTACAACTACTAATAACACCTAATCCTTTACAGGTTGTCTACCTAACCCAGTCTCCAAACTGCTACTTCATATGGGCGCGACAAGCTGGCAAGGAGCCTCGTCTGCTCACCACGTGCGCGACCGGCGACGACGCCAGCAAGCGACCACTGAACAAATCCCAAATGTCCTGCTCAGTGCAGACAGTAGCAAGACTTTACAAAGGAGACATCGTGAACATCGCGCAGAGAGAACCCAACAGAACGGTGTGGCTCAGACCAGGGTACAGTTACTTCGGCTTCGTGAAACTTAGTTCCTAATAGGCTGTGAATTAGTTAAGTTTATAAAACGGTGTGACGCCCCGCACTGTGAGTCAAGCGCGGTGAAAACCGAGACAGTGTGGTCAATGATATACGAAAATAAGGTCAGTCGTTATAAGACCGTATTTTGTTATTTGTTTCCTGGAATATAGCAAGCAAAAACAATTTTACGATAATCGTACATTTCCTGTAATTCAAGAATTTGTAGTTATAGGTTTAAAAGCGAAACAAAGGTCTCTAGATCGAGTGCGGACCAATAACTGTCTGTTTAGTAACTGTTAGCATGGCTATCACGTACGGTGCGGGGCCGGCGACAACACTGCCAGTGAGAGGATTGGTGCTACAATGTGATAGGGTCCTTATTACACAAGTAACAAGGGGATGGTAGGCTTACGAAACAAAAGTTTCAATATTTAGGTGATCGCGCGTGCCATATGTACATAATGAATTGATTACGGACACATCACATAAATGTGTATTCTGTACATTCATAATATTGATGTATAATCCCGAGTCGAATTTCTTCATTCAATTCAGTACGGGTTCGATTACGTATATATACCAATTACCAGTGTTTTTGATCTCCTAATTGGTAAGAATTATCCCACATTTTGTACCAAATTATTGTGTTAAAAATGACAAATGTTTATTTCTCGGTTATAATGACAGTGTATCTATAAGATGTTGTACATATTAATGATAAGTTGGATAAATATTGTAGTGATGTAAACTACTTAAAACGATTGCTCAAGAGCACTTTTTGCATTGACTCATATTTTTATGTGTACATGTAATTATACAATTTAGATAAGGTTTCTATGCAATATTAATACTACACGATATGAGTACTAAGTTAGTGTATTCTTCTTACCATTATTTAGTATTTTTAAGAAGTTTTGGACTTGAATGTTTTTTTAGTTATTTCGTTTTGTTCTGCCAATATCACTTGTTATCATAGTGACCAAATTAACAGATAATTTGGCCATTTAATGCAAGATGTGTTACTGCCATAGTGTTTATAGCAATATTCTGTCAGTTCAGTTTTTTGTATTTTCTCATAAACAGTAAAAATCGAGTCCCTGTAAAAATTCAAATGGTGCAAATTATTTTCGAGTGTGTTCACATTCATAATATATTAAAAAGTTAGCCGGGATATAATGCAGGGCGGTGTTGTTATTAGCATAGACAACAAAGAATATGCAGTCACCATATTTTAATGAAACCTCTTTGTTTGTTAATGTCAATTGGCACCACTTGCAAACTGTTTAGTAAAGCACACTGCTATATAATTATATTATTTATACCATGTTAGTACATAATTAATATTGCTGCTATTTATTACAATATTGAACTAGTTTCAATACCTGTATTCATACACTTACAACCATTTCTTCAAAAAAAAAAATTAAGAGAAAGGTAGGACAAAAACTATAAATAAAAGTAATCATAACATTGTCCGATTACCATAGTTGTCAGTCAGTCAACTAAATTTTCAGTGTAGAAAATTACATGAAAACTAGTCTGATTAGAGTAAAAATTGTCTTCCATTGCTCTAAGCTCTAAACTGCCGATTAAAATAGATAATAAGAATTTACAAGTGTGTGTCAATTACTGACTAAATATAGAAAATTGAGATTTTGATTTTGTCAAATAGTTAATAAGGGTGCAACAATAGTAGACTAGTTAAGTAGTACTCACACATTTGCAATACGTGCCACAACAATGACACCAACTAAATATCATTATTAAAACAAAACACGATTAGTTACATTGCGTAGTTATTTAGTCATAAGTCCTTTTTATTGAAAAATGTGATATCTTTAGTAATAAAATTTATTTTGTACGATTCTTGGAAATTTGATTGTACAGTTATTAATGTCTACTTAAAGTTATTTGAAATACTATGTGTATTTCTGTATGTTTATAATAATATTTTTTGGAGTTAACTCCCGTCCACAATAAATGTGCCTTACAAATGAAACAGTGGTTTATTTTATAGTCTTTCCCAACCTACCATCAAAGCAGAGTAAAGTCTATACTGAAGGTCGTCTATACAAACTATATTATTAAACGTACACAATGCCGTACGTCCCTAACTAACGCTTTACCGCGTTCTAGTTTTAAAAGTTATGAAGTGGCAGAAGTTAGACAGCGTAAGGAACTCCCCAGCGATTGGACCGTCACAACATATTCTTGATATTAATATATTTTTACATTATTTCACATAGTTGGTGAATAATAATAGAGCCTTGAGTTAAAGACCCGTAGAAACAAATTAAATCATTCTGAATAATTTTATTATGAGAGTGGTGCAGAAAATTAAACTAACATCATACTTATATCTTAGTCTTATTAGTCTTATCATCTTAGTTTATAAGTAAGAGACAGGTATGTTTCGCAGGAAGAAAAACTATAGGTACTTTGAGTAGTAAATTACAGCTTAAGGGTGTTACTATACAAACTAACGTATGCATTTCGCGTAAATTACCTACTAGGGTAGGTAATAACTCAAATAAGTACAGAAAAAGGATTTGAAGAAAAAATCTTACGTTCCATTTTACGTGAAAATAACGTTAGTGAGTTTTACGAACGAAAATGACCTAATGTCATTTTCTGTGAAACGAAACGTTTATAACCTCAAACATTGTGTTTATTGAAAGTGTATAATATTTTCAATTTTAAAATAATTGTGTGAATAATAATTATGCTTACCAGGTAATAATAAAATATTATGAATAATAATCAAATGTATTATTTTTTAAGGCTTACATAATTTTACCGACTATTCTTTTAAATTCTACCTTAATACTACATTCATTCCCGAATATTTGATTCCAGGCTAAGATTTAGAAGAGATTTACGTCCTATAGTCAGATATTTAGCTGACAAACCGTCAGATAATGATGGAAAAGTACCAGAATCAAAACCAGCGTCTGAAACGCCTCAAAAGGCATCAGAGAAAGCGTCTACTGAAAAGATTCAAGAACTACTCAAGCTAATGATGGCTGAACCTAAAATAAAAGAAAGTGAATACAAGGATCAGTTCGCAACAGCTCCCGTGATACCTAGAAGACGTAAAAGAGATGAGGTTGAAGTCACCACTGAGAAAATAGGTCTGCTTTTATGTAATCCTTGTTACTGTAGAGACAAGGGTAAAAACTTTATTTTTGTTGATGATTATCTTAATAAGTGAAAGACCATTCTATCGTCCTGTAATCACTTTATGATGGACAAATAACTATTATCAGAAACCAAAAAGATCTCACTATTGTCCTTAATGAAAACTGTATTGTTACTGTTTTACATTGGCAGGTAAATTGTTCCACACTTGTTAGTGGAATGCGACTTGAAGACCATCCTACTGTCATGAATAACCAATGTCTTTCATGGTGTCCCATAAGCATTTTCTAGGCTCCCAGTTCTGCTAATATCAAAATTGATGTGGTTATTATTTTTTTAGATCCTAATCCAATAAATCTTTATGTTGCAGAGGAGAGCATTACTAAAGCAGCAAGCGATGTAGCTCAGGCTCTTGGAGGTGATGTGAAGCAGACAGAGGCTGAGCTTCTGTCCCGAGTGCTGGGCAAGATCAACCAGTCTTCTACCAACCTGAGGTAAATACTGAAGAAAGTCAGATAACACTTAACAATGATATTAAGTTTTTGTAACAACCCATATTCTATGCGGAATATGTGGGGGTAAAGAGGACAATTTGGGTTTAGTCAGGTTTGAGACTACCCACTTCCGTCTCCCGGGAGGTAGGTGTACATGAGGGTTGCCCTGGAAACTTTTTAAGTGGAAATATATCATTTGTCATAGACTTCAAAAACTACCTAGTATTTTGAACTACATTTTAATATTTAGGAATCTTGTAATAGTCAAATCAATTCAACAATAAGATTTCAATTTTGTCTAGTTGAACCAAAAATCTTGTGTTAATTTCTGTATATTGTGCTTTAATCCTGTCATGACATTATAACATTTTAACAATTATATTAACATAAGCAAGGCTATTTTAAGGTGTATGAAGGATTGCAATGCAATGCCATACACCAACACAAAAACGCGGATGACGTAGCACGGCGGTTCAGGCTTAGTCAGTAAGAGCAAGGTCAGCACTACCCATTTCCTCTCCCGAGGGAGTGGGTGTCCATGAGAATTCCCCCACATTACCAAAAAAAAGGCTATTTTAAGATCTAAAATTACTTATTTTTCCCTTTTCCAGTGATCTCCTAGTAGGTATGAAGATAGATCGCACTAAAGAACCAGATGATAGTCAGAAGGAGACCAGAGGCCAGCAGGTTAAACGCATGGTCAACAAGGCGAAGGCAGAAACACAGCAGACTCGCTACTCACAGAGGAAGGCCAGGAGTGAAGACACACGAAGCAAGGCGGCCGATACAAAGAGGAAGACGTAAGTTATAATATTAAGTTACGTCTTCCGAAACTAACGATATTTTTATTGCTTTATTGTTCCCAATTGATTGATGGCATTCATCCTCAAAGGCTCCAACTATACAAAATTTAATCCCTGTATGAGAGGGGGGGGGGGTTTCACAGCAAAACCAGTTTTCGCGAAAATGTGGTTTACGCAAATATGCTCATTAGGCAACTACTGGTTTATTAAAAAGGAATTTGCATAAAAGCTGATTTTTTTTTTGAGACAGATTTATAATTCTACGTGTTTAAGCAAGCTGTCCAAAATTTGGACCCAAGCCAAAATTTTGCTTCCGCTTTTGGTGAGCAATGTAACTTCCATATAAAACCAGTCATCATTATATGAAAGTGGGATGTTAGAACTTGAAGACTAAAAATAAACTCAACACACCAAATATAGTTTTTAATATTTAAAGAGCTTATTTATTATCTTTTTAGGTCCATAACACCACAACAGATAACCACAGTAGACGTATTCAGCGGCGAGCCTCTTGGCATATTCAAGGCTTCCACTGAACAAAACTATGGTACAAAACTGGACGTGTGGGAGACCCTGAAAGAGCGCGAGCTGACGCTGGCCACGCTGCAGCCGCCCGCCAACTACTTCCAGAAGATGGTGCTTTGGACTGAACAGGGAAAGATCTGGAAATTCCCTATTGATAACGAGCAAGGTGAGCTACATTGTTGTAATCATGTAATAGGTTATGTGACAAGTTTATTCATATTTTTATTTAGAACCAGTTATCTTAATTTTATTCTGTAAGCCACTTCCAACATGAGACTCTCTGTAAAAAAAGCATCGTAAAACTGCGGCCGTAGTCCGTATGACCTTTAATAACGCGAACTTAGAAGTGTTTTTGGAGAGAATGCGGAAAGGAACATCAAAATTCGCAAGGCAGCTTGACAACCGGGGCATACCCGGCGGCATGTGTAGATGCGCTGATACAGAACAATCAATAATTTTAGTGTTATTGGAACACAAATTCTTGCTCTTATTACAAGAATATACAAGTCTATCATTTTGTTTTCTAGGCCTAGAAGAGGAGCAATCCGTTCACTTCTCCGAGCACATATTCCTTGACGCGCACCTCGAAGGCTGGTGCCCTAAGAAAGGTCCCATCAGGCATTTCATGGAGCTCGTCTGCGTCGGTCTCTCTAAGAACGCTTTCTACACCGTCAAGGAGAAAAAAGACCATATTATGTGGTACAAGGAGTATTTTGAATCCAAACAGGATTTACTTTCAGAAGTTGGCGTTTGGGACCAAAAATCGACCGGTACCGATGCTACCAAAAGTAATTAGCTTACTGTGTATATAGAAATATAATTAGTGTTACAGTTAATATTGGTTTTTAATTTAAATGTCTTGTCTTAAATTGATCTTCTAAAATAATGTGTGAAAGTCATTGGATCTAAAATATGTACAGTCTTTCAGAAGAATCTGGTGAAACTGGAAGCCATTTTAACGCAGCTTGGAAAAATATTAGGGGAAAATAACACCTAGTCTTCATTGATTATTTGGAGCCAGGGTTAAAGTTTTTGCATTGTGATGATTAAAAAAAACACTTTCAATCATTTTACTTCACTTTATTGCACCTATGGAAGTACAATTCGTTGCATATTTCGTTGTCTGGGCCCTACAAAGGTATCCCACCCAATTAGTTTACAAATACGTATTATTATTGAGTGCTACGACTCGATTGGTATAATATTGGACATCAAAAAGTCAAAATCGACTTAAAACTATGGATCAATTAGTTTAGAGAACAAATTCTTATTCTACCTCTACGTCGAGAGAGCATCAAGACACTACAGAATGTATATCATACATAATAACAATTACCTTTACAACATCATGTCCATACGACATAATACAATGTTATTTTAGTACAAAAACCTACCCAATTGTTCGTATTTAAAAACAAGGAACTCGTTATATCTAAGTACATATTCTTACGTTAATCTTCGTATACTTTAAAAGCCTCCAAAAACGTTTCAAATTAAAGAAAAATAAACAAAATGTACAAAATAAATGTACTTAAAAATCACATAATTTTGTACAACATGTGCGCTTGCGCATTTTGGAGTATGTTCTGTTTAACGTACAAATATCTGAAGGTACAAAAATCAGAGGCTAAATTGTATCGCGGAAGGTTATAATAATAAGGTAAGGAAGTTAATGGAATAATAATTATACCGACGCATAAGATTACGTAATTGCTCCTATTTGATATGAATGTGTAAGTATAACTACGATAGTTAAAGTTTACTTAACTGTTACAACAATAAGTTAGACCAGCTTGAGTATTGCTACATGGAATAAAATTACAAAAACCAAAAAATTACATCAAATATTTAAATAGAGATGATCTTCATTACATGACAAGAAAAAGTAAAAAATATCGTAGTAAGTTTCGATATTGTATGAAGTAAAAATCTGTGGACTATGATTTTCATTTATCAATCATGATAAATGAAAATAAATCTATATGAAAATCAATAAATGTCTAGTCATCATCCCTATTCGAAATTGAAAATTACGGTAAAAATAAGCATTCGGACCACTACTTTCGTATCAATTTTTCGTTTAATATGGGGTGTATCGTATTATAATTCACTCATTTCGGAAAAAATCCATCAACTAGTAAAAAAGTTACTCTTAAAAACGAACTAAAGGAATGTCAGTAGTTATATAATTAGAATTTTAGCACCTCCATGATAAGTTTCCTCTAGTTTAAAATGATGTTTAATTTAAATTTCGCAAACTCGAGCATGTAGCAAACATACACTTTCAGGAGGTTATACAAAAATGAGGTATCTTATGTCTAAATAGAAAACAAACAGAACAATGACAACAAGTATAGAAAACAGCGGAAGACAGGAAAGGAAGCTAGTCTAGACAACATAGACAGATAACATGTTTTGAACTTTAAAAACCTTTTTCGAATGGCAACAACCACGCAACAACGCACTGGCAACATTGAAATAGCGTAAAATTGATGAATAATATGTGCATATATGCATTTAGCACGTTTGTTCATAACTATTGTCATTCAAAAATCATCAAATTTTACAAATATTGAACGCAGATTTTATTTAAAACATACAATTAACATTCGTTACACCGTAACCATTAATTAGGAAACAAAAGAATAAGCTGTGATACGATTTGGCAAGATTATAGGACATTAGAAACTTGAATGAAATATTCGATGAAGTAGAACTTAACCTCCACTTAAAATATTATTTTAATGTCTTTTATTTGCATCTAACTGACTGTGCGATTCAAGAACAACCTATAACTTCACAGTTGTGCTGTAAACGTAAAACTATAGGATTGTTAAGTGCAAACTAGTAAATAAACTTGACAGTAATTATTGTACCAACGGAATGACATAGTTAACATATAGGGGGCTCAACAGCTTCAATTTTTGAAAAAAATAATCTTCGATTTCTTTATGGACACTATCGAATCATAACATTTTTAGTTAATTGAACCGAAGTAAGTACCATGTATTACTGTTAAAACAATCTACATCATTTATATGTAGTCCTATTTTTGATCTAAAACATTATTAGGGTTACATTTATTTGATTATTGAGTATTGAATCATTACTATTAAAATATAAAACTGGTATTGAAGACAGTATAAAATGTTACTGGTTATCTTAATGATCCCGTACACAATGGTCCAACTTGATATAGTTTTATTAAATTATAATATTCGTTCATACACAGGCAGACTCATTTAGGGAGATACTCGACTCTACTCGACTGAATTCTTTCAAAGAAAACTTTTAGATATAGTATTCAATGAAAACAAAGTATGAATACTTTGTTTGAACACAGTATGAAATGAAATGTGGAGCTTATTCGATAAACTGGTTTCAACATTACTCTTCAAATCTGATGCAGACGGCTATTAAAAAACTCTACGTATTTCGTGTAGTTTTAAAAAGCTTAAAATTAACTAGTAAGTTAAAGTCGGTATCTCCCTTGCTCAAGTAAAGAGGAGTTATCAAGTCCTAAGTAAAAAGAAACGAATAGTTATATTGTATACCAGTTTGGACCACTGTGTGCAGGGCTAGTGTGCGGGCAGCGGCAGCGCGGAGCCCCGGCCGCGCGCTCGCTATTGACTTCGCTCCAGTGGACGGCTGAGGTTGAGGGGCGGCCCATCACTTACATCACCTACAACAAATGTTTATATTAGGTAGATCGTATATTCCTCGTTATCAATGGAAAGGTTAATGACGGTCGTCAACCGTGATACTTTTCACACTTTTCAGACAGCTTTTGGATATAGGATATATGTAGATGGAATATATAGGAAGATATAATATGGGTTGATTGGCTGATTATGAATCTGGTCTAGACTTTACGTTTGACATAACTATTTATACTTAATCCTCGTTACATTTTATTGTTATTTATAGTATTTAAAGAATTCGGGACAAGTTTTTTTTTGTATCCTTATAATTTTAAAATATTTACTAATATTGAAGAAGATTGATTATTTCTTTTAAAAAAGAAAGACTAAACCAGAATACGTCAAAGACATGCAATATTTAAATTATGTTCTGATCTAAGCGTGGTATTTTCTTTGAGCATTATTTGTAAAACTTGTGTCAAACAGATGGAGTTTATAGAAAGGATTATACTCAAACTGTTTACTTGTTGAGACAGGTAGTGAGCCCGCACGTGCCGGCAATGAAAGAGGCAGGTAAATAAACTTTTATGCGACAAACTTTGACTATTATTATGGTCTTTTTTATCAACATAATAGTTTTTATAATATTGTTGATTGATGTGACTTACTCTTTTCGTTTATTATAATACTACATTAAAACATGAAAGCAAATGAACGTGGCTAATTTAATATCATTGTCTCACGATAAGTTTGAAAATTTCTATAAAACATTCAGATGAAATGACGGCATTTCATTTAAACCGTTGCATAAATTAAAGGCCTATTAATCTGGAAAAAATATGGAAATTTATATTTGTGATTTGGATCCGCTTGGTCTCATACCTGCAGTATCTGGCTGGCCTCGAAGGCGGTCCCGGGCAGCAGTACGATGGGCGCGGCCACGCGGCCTGCCTCCACGCACACCATGTTGGGGAACTCGTCGTCGCCGAAGTCAGGGATCTCCTTCGCGTACTCCGACCACGGGTTCCAGATCACTGTACACAGGCGAATATCATTAATACACATTATATAATAACGTCTAAAGACTGAGGATCTGTATGAAGAGACAGCATGACTTCTTTAATATGTTTTCCTATAGATATATCTGATGTATTCCCAATGAGCAAAGGAGGCAACTACAAGGGACCGCTGCCAGGAAACACGACAAAAATAGGCGGGACGAAATGGTCACTATTTTATAAAATAATTAAAATACCGTTGGAAGACCGGAAGATATTTTCCTTTTAGCATTTAAATAAAAATTATACATCTAGAATCTAAATTCTAGACTATAGCAGCTGTTTCCGCAGTTGAGCAGCATTAAAAACTGGTTTTCACTCTGCTTCCTTAATGTGAATATTCTAAACAACGGTAAGCCAACATACCGGTATCGGGGAAGTTATACTTCTGTATCCTCATCTTGCGGCCGCTGACCACGTTGGTGATGATGTGCTCCTGCATCGTGTTCTGGTAGATCCTGTCCGTCCACTCGTTGATCGTCACCACCTCTCTGGTCTCCTGGTATAGAGCGCCTTCCCGCGTCTGGAACAAGTATTATTTTAAACTTACCAACCAGTATTGCAATTCTTGTAGTAATCTACTGGGTACATCAAGTTTAAAGAAGTGAAGGACGGAAGGTATTATCGTCAGAAAGCGATGATGATAAATTTACCAACATTTCTAGCTTTGCTATTTTACAGACAAAGACTCAGCTTAGCCTGTAAAGTAGAAACTTGGAAACGTTTTCAAGGCTTTTATTCTAGTCCTTTTGGTTTCTGGGAACAAGGGACTTTCAAGCTGGTACTACCGAAAATTATGATCCCGTCAATCATCCTTAGAAACGAAATAACAGATGGCAGAGAACATTTGTATTATTATTGCAAACTTTAATTTCAATACAACTTCTACGACCTTTACAGAACTTTTGGTCTTCAAAAGTTTGAAATATTGTTTGTATCCAAAAGTTTATTTAACAGATTATTTTTCTTATGAACCGGGTATAGAAGGAATAGATTTGAATTTTAGTTAAATACCCGCGGCAAAAGATTTGTAGTATATACCCAGCTAGATAACTGAGACCAGGTGGAGATTCTTATATAATTCTGACCTAAGATTGTAGCCTCCGCTGCGGACTTTGACACATTAACTATCTTGCCCCCTGCTCCTCTCTACGACGCTCTTTTATAAACGATCGTCATAAAAGCTAAAATCAAACGCAGCCGCGTAGCAAATGTCTGGGTAGAGTGCGATTTAGTTTCCATCGAGTCTGTCAGCAAAAGTAATAATAATAAATTACCTTGTCAATAAACATGCACCCATGCATGCCGGTGATTTGGCAGCGGCGCACGTCGGGCACCTTGAAGTATGTGTGGAGTAACATCTGACAGCTGAAGGTCAGCTCCTTGCTGGGGTTGTACACGCCGATGTTGAAGTGCAGCTCCTTCTCGCGGAGAATCAGCCTGTATGTCAGTCTGAACCTGGACGGAGAAGATTAAAATTAATGAATAATGGAGTGAGATATGTATTTTTCTTCTTTCTATTTTTCTGACCAATAACGATGCGGATACCAAGACGACGAATTAATTGTTTTCCTGGGACACAGTAAGCTGATGTGTTTTGTTGGTTCGATCGAAGCTGACTCGAACAATGACTAACAACATAAAATGTTAATTTGAATTATGGATGTTTTCTGAATTGCTTCCTTTTGCTTGCTAAGTAGCTAAGCAAAGGCAATAAGTTAAAAATGGCAAGTGATATCAAAGACGTATTTAATGAGTTGGGAAATCAAACGTTTAAGAATCGAGATATTAAAATGTGTTACTAAAGTATTCTTATAAAATCGTATAATTGGCCTAGCCTTTTCCCAACTATGATGGGGTCGGCTACCGATCTTATAAAATCGTATGTACAGAATACTTCAGTAACCTTTGGTCTGTTTATAGAAAGTCCGTGGGCTTCTGAAATATTCCATTCTCAAAAAAAGAATATTCAGGTGAAATCTATTTACCTCTTCTCTTGAACTTTGGGCTAAAATAAACCTCTTTACAAGTATTGAGTAGGCGCTGTTGCTACGTGGGCACTGTCTGGGTCTGTAAGTTTTTTGTTCATTGCACTGGCAAGTACAAAAGCCGATCTATTTTAATAATAAGCTTTTTTCATGAACATCAAAAAGTAAAAGGCCTTTGCCCTTCAAAAGGGCAGTTAAGGCTACAAAAAAAATACATAGTGTAGACTAAAGATGTTTTTATCGCAGAAAGTGTTAAGAAAAAGATTCTAATGAGGAGGTACCGCGAGGGGTTATCAATGCTAGAGAAATACTTGAAGAAAAAGCGTGGGAACATAATAGGTAACCTTATTCGCTATGACTTATAGACAAAGGCTTCAGGCAGAGGAAAGCCTAGAAGGATGAATACTGACCAACAGAAGTGACAACATATAAGGAAGTGAAGGAGCTTGCCTAGAGAAAGACGGCAATTGCTACACTGACAAATGCCCACTTAAATTTTGCTGAAAATGTTAACCCTAACAAGATTCTTTAAATAAAATTCTTTAAATTTTCTTTCTCTACAGCAGTTGTTTTGTAGAAAAAGAATATTAAAATAAGTGTTACTTAAATGTTTTTTTCTATACGAAGAGGTCTTTGCAAAGCACTTTAAAGTAATAATTGTAAGTAATAATTATAATTCTATTTTTTTTTACTAACTGGAAGTGCCACATGGATCTGGTGAAGTCATCGTCCATGAGACTGAAGACCGCCTCCACGTCGCCGCTGGGCAGTCGCTCCGGCATCTTCTCGACGTGCCAGCGCGCTATCCGCGCGAACCCGTGTTGGGGACCGAAGGCCCATTGTCCGAATTGAGCTGGAAGTAAAGATGTAAGTTATTAAATTGACGATATTACTCATTAATGTGTTGAAATATTCGTGATCAAGTGACAGCATTTCAAAGAATTCGTGTTTATAAATTAAAAGAATAACTTTCGGTGAGAAATAAAACACTTAATCTGTGTAGACGTAATTGAATCGTGATAAACGTTTTTAAAAAGATTAAATTCCCTCACTCAATCATGCGGGCACAAGGACCAATAAAAACGCATTCATGTGCACCAAAATTCAATTCATGTGAATCGAACTTCCGATCTGGATTTTGTCTGAACTACAAATTGTCCTAAATCAATACTCGGTGCTCAGGCATAAGTTCCTGAGATTAGAACTCGCATAAATTGTTTTGCAATCATATTCAAATTCCAAAGTTACAAACACTAGATCTAAAAAACATTAGTTAATAATATATTTGCAAAGTTTAAACCTATAAAATTGGTACAGTGGAGGTTGAGCTATCTCGGCTGGACTACAAATTACAAACTGCACACACACAACACTAGTGTCTACGCCGCACCAACGCCTAGTGATTTTTAATAGCAACAAGTTGCACGTTTCCTGAAATGCTATCAATTAATCTTTATATTTTATTTTTTCTACGTCCACCCGCACATCTTCGACATTTTTAGTTAGTTAAAATTTGTACACGGTTGCGTCGCCAGCAAGATTGCTTTTCGTTTTGTAATTTCAAATTTTGTGAAGATTAAAAGCTATAATTGAAGAAACTGAGGTTTTATTATTAAAACTTCCAAAATGTCCAGTACGAGACAACTAGATTTACAAAATTTTAGACAACGTCCGATGAAAAGTTACGACTGTACAAACAAGCTTAGCTTTGAATTGTTGACTATTTGGGACGATTGTCTAGCTTATATTACCTACGAAGATCATTTTAATTCTTTTTTTAATGTTCGAAAAGTTCTAAGACCAATTTATAAAAATAGCATAAGTATTCTAAAGCCAATAAAGAATACATTCTGTTTTATAAGTAGATACGTATATTAGCACCCGTATGTACACATGGCGAGCAAGCCCCAGTGGACTCTATACATATTTATTCGCGATAATAAAATTCATGTTTAATAAATAACATCTGTCCATCATACGCGAATTAAACGGTGGGTATTGACGACAGCCGTGTGGCCTTTGGCGACGAAAAATATATGATCTTAAAGAATACTAATTTATTGTAGGTAAAGACTCTTGGTAATGGCTTAATTCCCAACCAATTATTACGCAATTACTTCACCCATACAGCTACCTACAAATATTACGGAGACTGTTCATATTACACATAAAAAAAAATACTTACGGAACACAAACGGTATCCCTCCTCGTATCGCTCTCTTGCCATCGAATACTGCTTGTTTACTGCAAAGAAATAAATAAAACTGCTTATAAATGTCAAACAAATTGCATCGACATTGTCATCAAAATGATACGTATCAAGAATATTAAGTGGAAGCAATTCGTCATATCCAAAGGGAGCAAGCGATAAAAAACGTTAAATAATTAAACAAATTGTACAGCACCTTTAATTACGAGGACTATAATTAGCGATATACGCGTTTAATTTAATTAACACAACACATGACAAATTACTAAGAATGATACATTTCTTCGACAGTTATAAAAGTTCAAAGTAGGTATTGAATGTTTCTTACGCAGATGTGGTTCAGAGTAGAAAAATATGTTACTGGAGATTTTATCAGGAGACAGCTCTCTAGTATCAATTAACGATATCGCAAATATCATTCTAGTTCAAATGTAATATCGAAGGTCATCTTCACTGATCAAGTAATTTTAGATAAATATGCGCTATAAGTTTCTTTGTGGAACATTTTAACCTCTGAAGAATTTTATACTAAAATAATGAAAAGTTTAATGAATTAGAACAACACAAAGCAACAACGGATGTTGGATCAACAGTCGAAGAACGTTAGAAAACTTTCAAAATCGTAATTGATATTCAAAATATTTATACGGAGCAAGTATTCCAAGGTCTACAAAAGCGTTCCTTTGATTGCTTTTTCATTTCACGCTTTATCGTATTCGAAAACAGAAAATTGAGAGAGCATTATCAAATGTATTTCACGCCAAGTAGGTTTCTGTAGATGTAAATTCGTCTTCGTTCCATATTAATATATTAAATATAAAGTCATGATTTAAATCGAAATAGGTATGTAGCAGTGTGATGCATAACTAATGCCGCATGCACGTTTCACGAATCGGATCGTCTGTTACAGTACGTCCATATCTCTCGCATGCATTAGGCAGAACCGCAACAGTTTAGCCTGACCGCATGCTGCCACCACCAGCATTACTCCTGCAGCTCACGTTTGAAACATGATCAATTTTAGCGGTTGCATTCCAGCGCCGCCGGGGGACGATGCAAAAAGCACCCTTATATTATAAATGCATCAGTGGACAGGTCGGCCGCGACAAAAACGGAGCTCGAGCAAGCCACGTATAAATTATTTATGCCATTTTTAGCATTTCGGAGTTTGTGAAACGAGTGGTCGCGAATGATGACCACGCCGCGGCTCGTCATCGAAACGCGACGCGACGGGAATTTGCACTTTGAGTCGCCGAGCGTCGCCTAATGTCCTACATATTATAAACCTTTGATTTACTAAATAATGATAATAAGCCGATACGACAGAAATACAAAAACTTTAATGAGGCTTTATCGAGCAATATAAAACGATCTGTTTGATCGTAATTATTTATTAAACGGAGTGTTTATGCATCAAGCTTAGCGCACAATACTTTTTCCCATAGGTAATTAAAATAGAGAAACTAAACGGTAACTAACAAGCCATATATCGATTCCAGAAATTGAATTCATAAATCACAACTTCTAGGTAGCATATCAATACATTTCACACGCACTATCTGCAATCAATCGAATCCTACTTTAAATGAATTATAATCACACGCTATCGATCAATTAGTTTCTATTTGGCAAATAATTAATTATAAGAATTAAATATAAAACTAAACTTAAAAGTAATGTGATAAATGTTAATTGACAGAAATATTAATAAGCATCTTGAACGTGGTACTAGCCACCTTTTATTGTCCACCATATATAGAGTTTTTACCCTCGCAAATGATGCAGGGACCGGTGCACCGTTAACACTCATCCGACTAGATGCGAACCGTTTATTACCGTACAATGTCTTAACGATAATTGCATTTTGACATTGATAATACCCAGCGGTAAACAACGCTGTTGATTAAACTGGATCCAATCACACGTATTAAAATGTAACAGGGTGGGTTAGCGAACGGAATACCGATCATTGCTGTTAATTTAAAAATATTTTAATACGTAGTAAAAAGAGTCCAAAATGGCAAATCAGTAGTATATTTTCCACGAAACGGGAGAGCGACTAGATAAAGTTTTAATTAGAGATTCCGGATGAAATTCCTCCATGAGTCGCCGGGAGCCGATACATTCCCGCATCGGCACCAGCCGAGTTTTTACCACCACGCAAACTCGTTCCGTCACTCTGTCCAGATAAGTAGCGACAATAAATATACCATCGCAGCCAATTGCTTTCCTCTATATAACCGTTACAATAAAATTTCCCAAATTCGCGTGATTTTTGAACCAATTAAATGCTTGGTATTTGTAACGACCCCCATAAATCCACCCTCATTGCCATTGAGTAAATATTTTGGGCCTTTTGGACTGAAAATAGCCAATGAGCCAAATCTCTTTTATTTTCAAAAAGCACAGTTTTGTTTGTTTTATTGGCATATAATTTATTGGAAGCTTTCGATTTGTTAAATAAATTAAGGTATATAATTATGTATATTATATCGCACTTACTATTTGTGACGGGCCATTCCTATATTAGTTGGTATTCCTGTTTGTTCATCAGTAAAACTTGCCTATGTATGAACTATCGTGACATTTATAATTGATTAAGTTTTTGCACTCGAGAAAAATGTTAATCAGCATGTTATTAGGGCGCTCACGCGGCCGCGGAGATCGCAATATTGTGCAAAAACTCTATGACCCGCAACAGTTTCTCGCGGCTAGCTCTCATAGTCATTGTTCTCGACTTTCATATAACTATTGATCACATAAGCTCGTCACGTTTCCCAACATTGTTGAGGTGCGGCGTTCTCGTGAGATGGGCCAGCGCACCCTGACGCCACCGCCGCGCCGCCCGAGGCTCCGGGCCCGGGGGCGACACACGCACCCCGCTCCCACTACGATAACATTATAATTAACTAGACGAGCATTTTATGTGCCGCATCAACCAGTTTTGTTCATGAATGGCATTACATTAATATTGCCACGACGCCGACGCTTACATCTATTCACATCACATTTGCAGCCGCGACGTCGATGACGGATAGAAATTATTAAGATAATTTGTAAAACAATGGGGGTAGAAAAAATGAAAAATAAACAGGTTCCCTTTTCATCACTCGCGCAAGACAAACATAAAAACATAAAGAATACTAGATAGAAAAATATCGTTCAGAAAAGAAACAAAGTGGTTTGCAAATTAAGTAGACATGTTCCAATGGACACCCTTCCTCATAGTTAATTAATCCTAATTATTTTAACTAGCGAGTTGTGAAAAAAGTGGCGTTGCTATCACAAAAAGCGTAGTAAAATCTATTTGAAGCGCTGCCAAGTTAATGATTCGAAGCGTGTTACTTTGACATATTAAGAGAAGACAGTAAACAGGTTTGCAGAAAAAACACTGTGGATAAAGGCAGGGCCTCCTGTGCATCAACAAATTAAAGGTCGCATAAACGATGCAACACTATAGGACGCAATTAGATCTTTTTAGGAGCAGCGATCCCGCAGCCGGCTCGGTATATCATTATCTACTGCAAATAACCGGTAGCTAAAATAAAAAAGCTCTTAAAAGCAATATGACATTAATGCGCACTTCGTTTGCGAGTGGATCAGGTCGCTATTGTGTAATGACCAGTACTTACTTATCCGCCGCGATGAAACTCCTAGAATTAAGTCCGATTTAAATAATATGTTATATTGTAGCATTATCGTAATCTGCGGAACTCGCTAATATATGTATGTGTGATCGGTAAATTGACAATTTTAGTGTCCACTTAAAAATTAATGGGTAGGAAACTGATGAAGTTATTCTTGTGTGGTTAAACTAAATACTTGAATTTCATTTATATATTTTAGTTTCATGCGCTTGTGAGACCGACTTTAATTAAATTCTACCATTGACGTATTTAGTTTTATTTTTAGATCAAATCACCTTTGGACTCTTTAAAATCAAGAATCACTGACCGCCATATTAGGGAACAAAATTAAGCCAATATTAGTAATTTAAGAAAATTACAAGAGTTATAAACTCTTTACAGAGTCAGTTCAAAAATTTGCTGAATTTGAATATCACATACGAGGATAAGCAGGGCTAAGATATTCAGATTCAATTGTTTATGTGTCCGTCACAATAGTTTCGAGATGTAATTTCGTCTCTTTTATACATCGCCAACGCGTCGGCCTAACTGAGTGCCGCAATATACCAAAGTACCGAAGGACCACCCCAAACAACAGAATAAGAAACCCTGTACTAAGTAGCTGTGAGGAACAGCCGGCGTGCTCACGACACGCTATCTTATCTCTAGAGTTTGTTCATATTTGTATCTACACCTAGTATCTACAGACCTTTTACATGCATACTAATTTTATTGCGCCTATTTTTAACTTATTTATTAAAAGCAAAATCGTCGATCGACTTAAAATAATTTTCGTACAGCGCTCGCGTCAAACTTCGACAGCTAGCACTTATAATAACATGAAATATATAATTCTACACTATTTGAATATCAATCAGAGGAACTTATAAAAACGTAAATGTACCTATGGGCGCTCATATCGCTAAAAGCGATCTCTCACAAATTCTCTTTGGGCGCTTCGCATTTCAAACGGAACGATTTTCACGCAGGCGGAGCCGTGGGCACAGCCAATACAAATTACATATTTAATTAAAAGACAGAGGCAGAAAAACAAACTTGTCGTCCGCTGCACATATTTTCTGTGTTCATTATTTAGTGATAAAATGTAAAACATCGAGGCTATCTATTCTCGCTTGTAACTTAGACATCTGGATTAATAGCAGATAAACTCGGGTCAAATTACGTCACCGGTGTTAATAGTTGTCAAGATATAAGATAATAAGGTATAAATAAATCAACACTTATGTAAGTCTTGTCTGCTTCCGATAAGCGAACATTGGGGGCTCGATTCTACTTGGTTGCCGATAAATAAAACTAAATCAACTAAGTCAGGTCAAAAGTTTCGAAAACAGTATATTTACCTTGTTAGATTGATTGCTTAAACGCTTCTCGGTTGACCGGATTTACTCAAATATTTGTAGGAAACAGAACAGCTGAATACAGTCTGACTAAACATACTTTTAGTGCCGGTATATTAAAAACTTTTGAAAAGAACAGACATCCAAGCGCTGAGAGTTTTAATTAAATTCAGCACTAACTTTATGAAGACTAGAATAAATAGAAACCTAAAGAAGTGCAGGTTAAGGATATTACAAAAAATCTTTTTGATTAAGAGTCGTATCTTCACTAAATTAATGGGGAGTTCTTTAATGAATTTAATTGAACAAATAATGGATGTATGTAACTTAGTCATGATAGAAAGGATCTTGAACTATAGATCATTAGAAGTCGTGACGAAGATCGAAAGGTACTTAATGGGAGCATGGAGGCCCCGACAGAACTTGTAGTATAAACTTAACTTTAAAATCTATCAATGTACAATAGTCTGACACCAAGCTTTTAGACAAAGCCTGATGCTTCAAGCAGTCCTCGATTAATGGACCATATTCATTGGTCATTGGATTTTTTCTGAGGTGTGTTAAAACTATATCGGAGGCCCACAGTGCCTACAGGCGGTTAAAAATCTGTGACACCAGGTTGAACATCATCCATAGAAACAGCTCCTGAGAATAACGCGAAATATCTTTACAAAATTTTAAGCCGATAGAATCCACATTTATGTCCGGTACTAACAGCATTACTGCTTTCGCCACCTAGGACCCTGCAGACAGCTTTCGAAAAAACAAAACACTTTATCGTCATAGCCTTTTTCCAGCTATCTTGGGGTCGGCTTCCAATCTAATATCGGATACAGCTAAGTACCAGTGTTTTACAAGGAGCGACTGCTTATCTGACCTCATCAACCTAATTACCTGGGCAACCCGTAAAAACTTTTATGACAAAGATTGTCACTCATCCATGGATCGACCGTGTTAAGCGTAGCTTAACCTGTGAGCGATCATCTTGTATAGCTTCAGCCACGAAAAATCTAACATTAAACTAATGAATAGAATACACGTAATTATATTATACCCAAATCATGTACAGCATGGCAGTACAGTGGTGTGGTGTAACCTTGCCGAGACCAGGGCCGCTGAATGAAAGTGTTCGGTGCCGGTCGTGCCGGAACACGCGTGGGTGACGAGGCAGCTGCGGACACAGCACGTGCCACGATTAACGTGCTATTAGAAGAATGTTGTTATAAGATTTAATATAAAATAATTACTATATGGTGTTGGGAGTTATCATCCTGCCTGGGTAGCGGGATTGTCCCTTGGTTTTATTGAGCCAGTAGGAGTCTGTCACTGCCTTTCTCTCAACCCAAAGAGAGAGAGTCATTTGATGATTTCCCATCCGAAAAAAAGTATCTGGAATTTTCGTGGATTCCCAAAACCTAGTAAGATGGTTTAAAGGAACTGCGTTCTTGTTAACTGGGATTGAGACGGCAGAAGAGTTCTAGAGACAGAGCATGCGGAATCCTTGTCCTTTTGGTATTTGATTAGATTCTTTAAATTATTTATATCTATATAATTCCATCTGGTTTTGATTTAATATTTATATCCTAACCACTCATAATAGATGCAACACCATATTTCTTATACTTAGTAATGCGCCAGGCCAAACATTTACCGACAATTTTACATTGCATGATACTTTTTAAAACTAAATTTTCCCGTTGTGGTTTCTAAATAGAACTTAGCAATGTAAGTACATAAGCGATTACTCCTTTATCATGAAATCTTGACGTAAGCCCTGTTAAGGCATCAAACAGATTCGCTGAAGCAGAGGGAAACGATTAGACTTTGTAAAAGAATCCGTAACACGAACGACGAGTAAATATCATTTCATTTCTATTATTATACATTCGTCAACATTTATAGACATGTATGCATTGACTGATCAGTTTCGTTTTATAATTTAAGTCTTATATCAAGTGCATACTTTACTTTTCGCTTTTATAAAGATACTATGTGGAATCAGAATATTGGTCCTTAGGCTGTGACATCACTTGAACTTGATCAAAAGCAATTTGACTCTAGGGCGCAGAATTTTCGTCAAAAAAAAGAGTCAAATCTATCTAATCCGTTAATTCCATTGTATACTTTTATTGTATACATTGATTGTATACTACTTATTCTATTGTAAAGCAGTAGGATTAATAATATAATGATTGCAAATAAATATTTAAGCAACAAATTAAACACGAATTACGTTTATAAGCTCATTATGTTTAGTTAATTTTTCATTGACGAAGCGAACACTGATTGATAGCATGAGTCACTTCCTTGTGTCTATTACTACAGTTAGTTACATGAATAAAATCTAATTACACGAGACTTTTTGCTGTAAAACGAAGCAACTAGTAATTTGTTAATACAAGATTAAAGTTATAATTACGTGAGAATGTGTGACCTTATGTTGAAATTAATAAATTACTTTTCGTTGAGTATTGATTCGCTAATGTTTTGACGTCTCGATTTAGAAGACGACCTTAAAAGGATTTATAAGTTAAGCAAAGTAATATGTATTTAAATGCTTTTAATATGATTAAGAAGTAATCACACATTGCCATTACATTATAAAAGATAAGTTAACTTAAATGGCAATGATAGTAAATCAATATAATTTTATTACAATCCACATTACTACCGGAACACAATCAATTAAATTACAAGTCAAATGTACCATAAAACTGGCATTAATACCTGTTACCTTACGTAATCATTGAAGGTACGATTTTCATGGTACATTTGTTACCACATTAAATTAATAGGCTTGTCTTTGCTTTACACATATGGACTACATGGCAGAAGTCCCATTGTAGCGAGTGGGGTAAGTAAATAAGTCATAAAGTATTTAGATATTACACGCAGTTCCTTATGTCGCAACGTAGTTCTTTTTGTCACAAAAATAATTATCTTGATTGAATAATTGCTGAATTGTAGATAGTGGAAAATATGATGCAATTCTGACAAATATAGGAGACGTAAGACGTAGTTTGTAATATTGCAATATCATGACTTAAATTTAACACATTTATTGTAAGATGAAGAGAGAATTATTTATTGGTCCTTCTGTACAGACTTCCCTGCCGTAAGGATTTACGGGTCGCAGTTAATTAATGTAACGCTTTATTTGAAAACCGGGACAGAGACAAACGTTAGTATACAAGAACTAAGTGGTCTTGCAACAAAACTCCTTTTGCCGACAGGGGTCAGCGCTGTAAATAGCGCCAGCAGATGGCCCGGACAGCCGATTAATAAGACGGGGACTCCGCCCCGGGCCTGCGGTGGCGACTTAACAGCGCCAATTTAACAAACACCACCCTGCCAGATAAGCCGCTTACCCGAATCTGGGAGGCAAACAGCCAGCCTCGAGATAATGTGCCCATGCTAATTGTGGACAGCGCCACTGATAAACGCCTGCATGTATAAGATGTGACCGAATATATTTGCAAACTACAACGCCTTATTTAAGGTACACTCATGAGACTAAGTATTATTTACTTTTAAGGTAATATAGAAAGCCCCTAATGCATGATTAAATTAGCTTCGTAACGAACTAGAAAACATTGATGTCCGTATTGCTGAATTTTATTATGTTATTTGTAAGATCTGACATAAGTCTAAATTGCCATTTAATGTTTGCAGTGAAGAGTTATCTATCTCTATCAACTGACTTCCATATGAATCTTGATTAATTTAGTCCACAGACATCAATTGCCCTTAAATGGAAACAAGAAGCATATACGAGGGACACCTTCTACAAACATTCATTATTTCATTTATAATAGCCAGATAAAGGTGAATTATAATAGTAACATTTAAAGAGATAATGAACACAATAAGATGTAGGGGGCTGAAATAAATAAAACCCATAAAAAACATGGTTCAGAATCTTGATATAAGTTATAGGCTCATTTAGCAGTATCTTGCAAACGGATGATAAACGCCACAATGCATAGTAAAGTACAAATTAGCGATGTAATCGTCGCCTAATCTTAATTCATGTAAAAACATACAAGGTGCAGCGCCGACTCGCTGACACACAGCCTAACAAAAAACTGTATTTGACAGCACGCGTCGAATCAATGTGACCATATTTAGCCGGATCCCGAACTAAATATCGCGTCACGATCATTATCAGCTGTTACAAGTGTGTAGTCAATAGATCATACGCGATGCGACCATGTAAGGCCGTACAAGACATATTTTGATGATGTCATGCTTCGCTTAGACGGGCCCGGTACCCACGGCGGACAACTACGTACTCGCGCTGCTCTAAAAAATGAAGCGCTATACGTTATACGTTTCGACCACTATTCGGAAAATAAATGTGAGAACTTTTGGGCACTTGTAAAAAGTAGACAAACAAACTCTCAAGGATAATAACATGACTTAACCCTACCCTTGACAGAATCAAGCACTTGTATAGAGCCGTACTGAGGAGTATTGTCAATAATTGAAAACAAATGTAAAGCCATTTGCATCTCAAAGAGTGAAGTATGCGTACATGATTCACAATGGCAAGAGGTTATAATACGTATGTCCAAACGATATTAAATCGTTTCCCACAGGAAAGTACAAAGTGCCTGCTACATAAAACTAAGTCCAGTTTATTTTGCGGCAACTTCTGGCGTCGACTTTGTAAAGTTGTGTTGAACTTTCAATTCACACAGCAACTTGTCGACATTCAACCAAGTTGCTGAACTACAAGTTCTTTATTCAAATCAGCTATTTAAACATCTAGAGAGTTAAATTTTTCCAGTATTTGCATAGAATAAAGCAACGTGATGGAATCAGTTTTTATTTCTCAGTATAGCAACAGATGCTCTCTAAACTCGGTTCAAATAAGTCAAGTGCACATTGTTACACAACATAATTACACACCTAAACAGAATCAGACGGAGCCATCATGAGCAGACGAAAATTGTGATCACCACGCAACGTAAGCGTAGGACGATAATAAGATAAGTAATGATATACAACACAGCTAGCAACACAAAATAATTTCTTCAATCTAAACGCGATTTGCTTCAAAACTTTTGGTTAATACCGACAATATTATTACTATAAATGTTTGGAAATTCCTACTCATGAGTTAGCTACACAAAACTATACAAAGGTCAAGTCCGTTTCTTTAAGAATTCACGTCAAATTGTAAAGATGTCTTAATTGTGATAAATCATCTTCGTAAACGTTAATTACTAGTTACCACTCCGACTAGATACAGTCACAGTGCGATATAAATCATGTCCGAGTTAGCAAACCTGCAGGATAATTGTACTAAATCACCGTCTAAGCAATCAGACAATGAATATTGTAGGTGGGTGTTACTTGGATTACTAAATTACATATCGGTCGGCTAAATCTACTGCGGTGGGAATGACTAGAGCGGTTCGATCCTCTAATATTTCACCACAGATGTTGAACGCGTGGAACAATCAATGTCTTGGGTGTCATTCGAGACGCATAAAAAAAGCGCAACATGTGTACGCTGACGACAGTAATGGAGCAAGCACGTGCAGTGGACAGACATATTGTCTACTTTACAAATGACAGTCCACAAAACGAAACTACTAAAACTATCATCCTATATTCCGAAGTCATCTGGAGGAAAGGCTAGTTTTCGTTTTAATCTGTTTCGCCGTGTTTTTTGGGCTTCCAACCGAACTAGGCATAATTAGCGTTAGTCGACACCCCAACCGTTCAAATCAAGATTTATCAAGTGAGCCGAAGGCGGGAGATAATGTGACGGTTGCGGAGCGGGCTTGACTATTCAGCGGAGTCAATGGCGTGTGACCGACGGCGGCAGAGAGGTTGCCGGGCGCTAGCCGTTGGGTGACGCTGACATTCTTTACCCCACGTCTAGTTTCATTTTGTTCTTTTTTATATAAATATCAGATCATTCAGTTGTTGAGCACGTCGCGTCGCTAGCCGGTATTACTAAACAGAAAACTTAACCAAAGATTTCCAAGTTAATCTTGGTAGGAACTTAGAATTGCCATTGTATTTTACGTTGGTAACGTGAAACCGAAGAAAATAATTGCGAGCATCATCAATTTCCACCTAATGGAGCGATAAACCCGTCTCAGCCATCGTTGATCCGTGAAGCTGAGCATAAAATAAAGCTTGCACTCATTGACGCGCGTCGACGACGATCGATGGGGTAATCTCGCGGTCATCCCATCCCGGCTTTGTCTGTGCATCGGGAGCGGCATAAAATTATCTGGGCATTAGCGGGCCGGGGAGCGAGCGGGGTGTCCGGGGACCATTTGTCATCGGCGGTGTGCCGGGGAGCGGGGCGCAGGAGGGGGCGGGAAGAAAGTGGCGGCGACTCGGGGCGGCTGCAGACGCGACCACAAAAACAAGACGCGGAGAGCAGGGGCGGGCTCGCAGCCACCGCACTGCCACTGCCACCCGCAGGGATGTGCCGCGCCGTGTCACGACACACTGTGTACTTACACCGTACTGCTTGTACACTAATAACTTACTATTTTGTTTGGTGTTAACAGTAGTGTTACACAATATCTTATTACCCTCATGATCAATGGTCATGCTTTTATTTATGCTTCAGATGCGTACAGCACGTAGATGGCTATATAAATCCTCGACAGTTATTAATATAAGACCGAAAATAAACAAATATAAATCTCGCCGTACATTATTTATTCCCTTAATTGTAGCATAAAACAAGGTGCTAATGAGTTTTCGCAAATTAACTAAAATATTTCAAATGATTCAGCTTAATTGTGAGTTCAATTAAAACTGCGGCGTAATAAACATTTTATTAATACGCATAAAATATATTATTACTCAATTACCTCTCGAATTGGTTACTGGCGTTGAAACTATGAATTTAATGCGTGTGTTAGATGAGGAATATTCTTGGAACAAAGCTGTCGAGTCCTAGCGGTATGGTCGTCATTTCCAAAATGTGGAGCCCTCGAAAAATCCCGCAGTCATAAAAGGGTCAAGCGGTTGCGTCACGTCGGCTCAGCGACGAAGGCGCAAAAACACCAAGAGTACAAACTATATTGGATATTAGAACAGAAGGCGCGTGCCGACAAGTTTTTGTTGTCGACCAGGGATCCCTTGGACATCGTTTATTTAATTTACTAAATTCCGCGCCAATGACAAATTAAACTATTTTTTTGGAAACTGAATATTAAGCAGCTCTGGAAAGGACAGTTCGAAAAATAATCCACCACACAATTTCTCATTCTAAAGGATTTTCAAACAATGGTTCGTGTTTAGGATGAATCGTCAATTCTGTAATTTGTCAAACTAAGAATCTCCAGATATGACAATCGTTAATTCCCAAGTGTAATCGCTTTTAAATGGGAAACCCGAAACACATACAACATGAAGTACCGTCGTAATGGTTTAAATTCGCATGTACATTATCTGCTATTATCTTACGATCTGTAATCAAAAAGCAATTAATATCTAAGATAAGCAGATGGCTAATTAATAATGCTTTATTCAAATGTGATGTTATATTAAATTCGTTTGCGGCTACGTTCGTACATTTGTTGTATCACTTGTAACTATGCCGTAATAAGATCAACGTTGTAATTTTTTGCGGTCATACTTGACAAGTTGTAGTTCCTCTATAATAAGTATTATAGAATTTATTTAACGTCTCAATTTTAAATGTATCATTAGATTTGTTAATTCGTTCATCAAAGTACAATTCTAAAATTAGAACGTATAACGATCCCATTAACCATGAACTTGTGAAAATTAATATAACGAATCAATTTGTTGGTAATGATATAGCAGCAAATGTGCGGCTACTGTCTAGCTATACGTAGTATACATGTATTGTACATAGAATCATTAGTGGCAGTCGGTCGTTTGTTAGAACCATTCGCGGCCCGGAGACGGGTTTTTGTCTCAACGCCAAATTGCATCCGCACAATACGTTGTCAGTAAATTGATTTGGAATTAATTGCGGTAACATAAGACATGGTGCGAGTCGTACTACGATAATAATGTACCGACACCGACGGTAATGAATGAGGTTTTTATGAATGGTCGGCACACATTAAAATAATACCGAGTACCTTATCCAGGGACCATAGTTACAAATGAGAACACTGTAAAAAGCTTATTAAGTTATTAAAAGTATTTATAGCATTCCTGGTGGCTTAACAAGCTTTTATAAGGAAAGATGCAAAATACCTTTACGACAGCATGTAATAAATTACATAATAATGTATGTATATCTTAACACATTATCGTATTTATTCAGAGAGCCTGCACCAGATGCAGTAGTGCCATCAACAGCAGGATATACTGCACTTTTATACTTTGTTGTCGCTCAATGAAGAGCTTACACATATGTAAAAATATGATATCATATGGCTCTTTCAAGAGCACTTGACCACTAAATAACTGGACCTTTGCAACTTAAGAGTCCTAGAGAACATAAAAACAGCATCAGAGCCCGTTAATAACTATCTTAAGTAGTTTTCATTATCCGCTTAATAATTATTGCAGATAACGTTTGAATTTATGAATATGCAGTTTAACGGGTATGTAGGGCAAGAAAATATCTCACAAAACGGATAAAGTTAAAATATATATTTTAAGAATGAAACGGGTCTTCATAGGAATAATGCGAGGAAAAATAACAACTGACTCCACTTGAGCGGATCTGCCGATACCAGCTAACAATATCCATAAGAATCAATCTAAGTATGTACATTTCTAATACGCGGTAGATAACCGAGCACAACCATTGTATTCAATTAACTAACGGATATGGAAGAACACTGAATCACATTGTCTTTATCGATACATCGATATTAATACGATTTAATGAGTTTCCAATTGCTATAATCATCGCTCTTCCGAGACCTTTTTGACTTCAATGAGATACTACATAGTCATTATCTTGCATGTAAGTAACTGGCGCACATCTCCACTTCTCTCGTGTTATTTGGTTGGAAAATTGATCAATTTCGAAGTTCAGATGTTTAATCCTTTCACAAAGATCACCTAGACTCCAAAAATATTTCAGTACCCACTTGTCACCGCCTCTAGGGATGATCTTGTCGATTTTCTATGTAATCGAATGAATTTCGAAAGAAAATACACGATGCCAAACGACATTTAAGCTAGGCAAGACGCTATTTTTTAAGCCTTGACAAACGATATTCTTAACACAGGCGCTGCTCACACTAAAGCTCTTTGTGAGCAAGCCTTTTACTAATTAACTACATACTCTACATTACTCCTTCCTTTTCAGGATAAAATTCCAAAGGCTACTGCAACAAAGTGTCGCACCTAATGACTATTAATGCAGGTAACATTTTCGTGCAATAAACTAACCGGGGCCGAAATCCCCTCTAATCGAGAATGCCTCATTAGCGGAAGGCGCTCGTTTCGACAAGGATATACTCGTAAACAGTGTTCTTAATCTATATTTCGAAAGCCTTCTGCAATTACACTTGAAGCTTCATTTTTAATCAATGTGCATTTTTGGAGTTTATTTTAATTCGGTTATCGCGTATAAACCCAAGCAGTCTTCGTAACGACAAGTCAATTAACTGTATAATGAGTATGATCTCATGATCAATAAGAACTTTACGCTCACAAAGTATTCTTGAAGATTTGATTGGCAACAAACTTGACAAAAGTTTCTTTGCATTGGGTTTGAGTGGTGAATGTTTCACTGATGTTACACCTAATGAACATGTAGATATAAAGTAAACAATATTATCTGAAGTTTGAAGACAGAGGCTTTCTCAATAGAACCTTAACCTCATTAGTTTCGGTTTCATTAAATGAAGTTCTTTCCTCAAGTTGATAGTTGCGGTTGTAAATTTATGTTGTTATTGGCAATAATTTATCTTTTTGAAAAGTATCACATAATTGTACAATTTATTGCCTATAAATGCTTAAATTTTCTAAACGTGTGAAAATGTTTTATCATTTTAGGTAAATCAGTTACCGAGACAAACGCCCAAAATGTTCAACTTCTCATGAAAATGTGATAAAATCGTATCTCTTTGCAAAATTAATAGGTTTAATGTAAGCCCGTGCAGTCATCAGCTGTAATGTAACAATCGGGCCTCATCCCGTCCATTCTCTAGTCGACATTGAACAGACATCTTCACGGGCGGACTATTGTCTGCGATCTAACCTTACACGTACAGAAAGGCGCTTTGTTCTCCGCTCCTTTGATACAGATGCTCATTTAGATATTTAATTTTGATATACTTGTTTGTAACTGGTTTTTTACAAAATACTAACTGGTTACACAGGCTACTGGTACAGCTACCTTTGACGAAAATGCCCGAGAAAAGTCGTGTTCCGTAAAATGTCATGGTTTTTATTAAACCACTGGCTGTAGTTTAGATAACTTTTCTAGTTACATTTGCAGCCAAAACCATAAGTTATGTCTTATTTAGCTTCCAGTGACGATGATGCAAGTTTAAAGTCATCACAAGACTTACACCATTTATAATTTATTAACAGTCGGCATTATGGACACTATTTTGCCGATACAACAGCGGTTTGTCAAATATATCATTTCAATAATTCGATACACCATAAAGTGGGTGTGCTTAGTGCCATAAATCTCACATCAAACTTCTATTGGTTTGTTAGGTACTTGGGTTTGACTAGCAACCTTTAAGTACCGGCGTGGATATACTGCGTACTAAGTTATTCTTTATTGCTTTGAAACCGAAAAAGCTCCTATGACAATCCGTACTCTATAAGTTTTTAACTTATATCTACACTGTTTTGTGTAAATGTACGTAATTAAAAAATTTCTTTACTAGACGATAACCAAAACAAGATATAGCTTATTTGACCGAAAGCATGAAATTTTAAAAAACTCTCTATGAGCTCACACCGTTCAATTCTTATATTAGGTAAGCGCAATTGCGTATTATTGAAAATTTGAGTTATTACTAAATTTAAGAGACTTTGGTATTTAATTGTTTGCTAAAAACATATCATAAGCGGAATCCTGATACCGAGAAATGAGAATACATTGAACGTCACTCGTAAATCAGCTCTGTCTGAAGTCTGAACCGCGTAAATTGGTTTTTCTATCCTGTCGCTAGCTTCGCATGTCAGCTGTGTCGCTCGTTAAGACCGTGATCATTAGTTTAATAGGAAGAAAATAAAATATATATTTTTAAGTGATTGCTAAACCTGCTTAGTGCTTAATACCAATAAGTTTTTTAAGACTAGGCGGTAAAAACGCTGCGAATGAAAGGTATAATTATCGTAAGTAATTAACGCTGGTCACATTGACATGGTGATGCCGCGACTATTTAATTGTTTTGGGCTTTTACTAGGCTCCCTTTATCCTTTGTTTGACAATTAGATAAATACCTTTTAATGTTTTCGTTTTGGTGAAATTTTGAGGGCACGTATTTAATACTGACTAGTGACTTAGTACTCTATTGACACTTAATCAACTTACAAACTTAAAAAAATATTTTAAAAGTAAACAGGTAATAACATACGAAAATATCGTTATGATCTAATCATAGAGTATTATCTCATTTATTATTGTTTAAGTATATATTGGTATTACTTTAATCGACTTTTGGCTCTAATGTTAATGTGAATTAACATTGTACATTCCCTAAAAACTTCTTGATGTTTTTAAACCTCAATCAAAGTTGAGCCCGGTCCAATTAGTCAGCATTTGAGTTGTGAATTATGACTACTATGTCAGCATCACAGGCATATTAATGGATGCAAATACAAATGGCATATGTAATTAATGCAAATTAAATTACAGCCACAGACCGTAATTACAGGGTGTCAAAGATGAATTAATCAGGCAATGGAAATTAAAACATAAGTCCAAAATGGATGAAGAAATTATGAATATTTTGAATTTACTGTTTAAACTATTGTTCAGACACAAAGACACCTATTTGAATATGTCATTTAAGAAGACATTATGACTGTCTACTTTTGACAGCAAAAACTTAAAATATTCAAGTAAAAAAAATATGTACACAATTAATTACTTGTGTACGACTTACTATAAATAAATTGAATAACAAGATGTGTTTAAGAAAATTGTTTGGCAACTGTGAATACATTAAATTTATGAATATGTTAATTTATCTTACCTTACAAATAACTGTTCTTGATTATTTACTCTCCATGACACTACTGTAGCACCTAGAACAAAATACAAAAAAATAAATAAACTGCTTTCATATTTCACCTTTTTGTACACTTTTTTTATTTATAATTTTTCAAGATAGCAATAATTAAGTTCAAAATAAATTGAACATACATCTTTTTAATATTTTGTAGTTCATATTTAATATAAAATACAATGTTATAATGAAATAATCTAACTCAGTTGATTATCCTCATTTCCTAATGTATTAACGAAATTATTGCTAGAGTATGACTTATGATTATTTTTTGTGAGTACATCAAATACCAACCTACAATTTAAAAGCAAGTATCTACAGTTTACTTCCTACAATCCAATAGCCAAGGTCAGAACCGAAGCAGACAACTTATTCTATTCAATGTGAAAAAACTAGTTACCTATCAACTAAACACAACTACTACACAGAAAGATTTAAAGTTAAGATCAACTCATGATTATGTTACAACATTTAGTTTGAGAACTATTTTACTAATCTATTAAAACATTATTTTTTTCAAGTTGCGCGCGTCCAATTTCAAAAATAAATAAAGAAGTTAAGGTTAGGCGGCCGCTTCGTTGTAATACTCTGCAAATTCGCTTTATTATAAAATTGAGATTATTAGACATGATAGTTAACTTAGAAAATATTTTAAAACATTACTTACCGAAAAGATTTACGGTACAAGTTGTATTGTTGCCTCTGTCGAGAACGACAACACTCGTCGCTGCCATTTTCCGTTTGACAGCGAAGCCAACTGACAAAAAAGCGATGTTACATGTGTTACCACCCTCGAGAATAAGTGATACCATCTCATTGAAAAATCTACCATGCCATTTTAGTAGGTAATAGTAGGAATCATATCACACATTAAAATAAGTTCTCCTTGAGTGATAACCTAGCAAATTGTTTATTTACTGCCCTTCTCTCGTGTACTATATATAGTATGAGTCTATTAGTTATTTCAGAACATCTGCTTTTATCTACTTGTAGACTTTCTTAAAATACTTTACGATTACAGAAATTTGGAGAAAATTCTCCTGGAAAGATGAAATTATAAAATAAATAAACAAGATGGCTATGATCACAATGGAACTTTACTTCATTTCATTCATTTGGAAAGTTTGTCTAGCTTGTACAGCAATATAAATGTTTCATGCAAACATTACGTTGATTTCGGAACGCATCAGAAATCCACCAATCAGAATCAGCCAACGCTGTGCCGGCAAGTGTCATCATCGGCATCATACGTGTATTTTTCCGGTCCTTGTCCCTTGCATACTTTTCTCAGCTTGACTTGGACGGCGAAGAATCGCGCACGGTTTTACGAAAGTGGCGATATAAAATTAAAAATGTTGGGATCACTCAAAATTGTATTATTATTAGGTGTAATTTATTTATGTAAAGCAGCCGAAGAAGATGTATTGGACCTTACAGATTCTGACTTCTCGACTGTGTTAGGCCAACATGATACAGCTCTAGTCATGTTTTACGCACCATGGTGAGTAATTAATGATTTATCGTAAGTATAAACTTATGAATGGCGTTTAATGAGCTAGTTGTTTAATATGAGTGTGTAATTGTTGGTTAGGTGCGGTCATTGTAAGAGACTGAAGCCTGAGTACGCGGTTGCGGCCGGCGTGTTGAAGAACGATGACCCTCCTGTCGCGCTGGCGAAGGTGGACTGTACCGAGGGTGGCAAGAGCACGTGCGAGCAGTTCTCAGTGTCGGGATACCCCACACTCAAGATCTTTAGGAATGGAGAGGTCTCGCAAGAGTACAATGGCCCCAGGGAATCAAGTAAGTTCTAGAACAAGCTTTATCACTACGAACTTGTAAACATCCTTGTTTACTTAAAATTCTAGCATAACTTATTTTAAAATAGAAGGTAGTAAGGAAGAGTGTATGTAAAATATGAGTAAAAATCATTTTCATTTTAAAAGCTCTTGAGCATTGAGAACTTGAAAGTTTTTTTTTCTATGTATCACCTACTTCCATTTTGGGTAACACTTTTTTCCTGGTCTATCTTTATAACATTACAGGATTACCAAATAGGATAGTAAAGCAACTCAAAATATTAAAATATATTTTATGTGGGCACTGACACTGATAATAGCTTTTATTATAATATCCTGTAGCACAGATAAGGCTACTGAGGGTGACTTCTATGGAACAATAAATCTATTCAATTCTTTAGATAATGCCATGATATTGAGATATCAATAAAAATACATTAAAGATATTAAGTAGGTTTAATAGTTAACAAGGCTATAAACTAAATTATGTCAGTTTTCAATATTCTTATTATTATATTGCTTGTTATTTTACCTCATACCTACTACTAAAATATTAATACTGTATTTAGTTACTAGTTACTGACAAAAAGCCCGTTTAATTTTATTTTATGAGATAATTAAATATAGTTTCCTTTGTTTATTCTGAAACCATACAAACACTTAAATAAAAAAAAAAACAGATGTTGATTATTTTAATTTAATACTGCATTGATCAATTAATCATTAATTATAATTTACAGTTGAGATTATCATTATATACTTTCAATGACATTCCAAATTCAAACAGTCAACTTTTTTTCCCCAGTTTCATCTGGGCACCAGAGCTTTTGCTAACCTACCTCTTTTTTCAATAGATGGCATTGTTAAGTACATGCGTGCCCAAGTTGGCCCAAGCTCCAAGGAGCTCAAGACTGTTGCTGACTATGAAGCCTTCCTGAACAAAGATGAGGTGGTTGTTGTTGGATTCTTTGAGAAGGAGACAGACCTCAAAGGTGACTTCCTCAAGGCTGCTGACAAGATGCGTGAAGAGGTTGTATTTGGTCATGCTACATCTGAAGAAGTTCTTGAGAAGGCTGGATTCAAGTGAGTATAATATCAAAACTTTTTGATAATATTTTTTATTTTTGATAGTTTTTCGAAAATTCCACACTAACGTTGTAGGTTGACTACTACATGTATTTCTACCAAAACTATCTTAGTAACAAGATATAGAAAAAAATATATACTAAAAATGTTCATATCACTATAGCATGTTTGTCATGCATATAAATGTATGTTATTATATTTATTTCTATATCAGCTAGTATCTAGCATGAAATGGCCAATTTATAACGCAATTCCGTGACAAGCCGTTATTTCTATATAAATACGCGATATGATACTTATACAATAGTAAAAATAAAATTTTTTGTTTAAACACTAAATACCAAAAAATATAGCCACTTAGCAACTAATAAAAATTGTCATAACTATAAAGAAATTACTACTTATTAACATAGCTTGAACAAATGTTTTCCATACAATTATTGCATTATATTAACGAAAGTTATGTGCTTTTGGTATTTACACAGCTGTGAAAATACTCCAAATATTAAACACATTCATAAAAGTTTTTTACCTTTCAACATGTATCAAAGAACCCACAGTCATGACATTTCCAAGTCGATAACGATATTTGTTATCAGTAATGTCTTTAGGTAATATTTATTGAAAGTGTTTTTTATAGTTCAGCTTAACAGGTTTGCTGTCACGCTGAAAACAAACGAAGGACGAATTTTATCGCGAGCATTGTTGGTAAATTTGATCGCATTAGCAGTAATACGTTTTATTTTTATGGAATAAGGTTGCTTATTGGATAAATCGTGTTTACCATGCATTGGTACGGTTTGTAAGCACCATTTCTGCATTGTACTGACCATTTGTTCAGTGAAACTATTATCATAATAAGTGCTTTAGATGTAATGTCTCAGGAAATATCACTGTCTACACTTTACATTATTCTAATCTTAACATCGGCTTTCGCCCACGAGAAGATTTATATCCTATCGCATGTACGCCCACAAAATAGACCATCAACAAGTGAATTTTATATTCCAAAATACATTTGATAAAATATATATATGTACATTAATCTTAATTGTTGCATTCTTACGCAATATTATACATTGATTATTGCAATCAAAAAGCGAAATCATTTTGGGCATTGATTAGTATTAACGGATGGAAATCAGTGAATAAAAATACATTAACACATCCTGAACCTAATTAAAACTAACCAAATTGGTCCAACATCCTTTAATCAATTATTTTAATAACAAAACGCTTAAAACTTTATTGTACGGGAAACTGAACCTGCGTAAATAAATATCTAACGATTGGTATCCGTGACACGACACGCAACGAAATATACGACCAACTATGTGTTAAAAAATGAAAGCAAGGCATTAATGCTTAGCAAAAAATGTGACTGTATTAAAGCATTAGAAAATTCAAATTACTTGTATGTAATACACGCGCGTATTTATCAGGATAGCCCGCCGCTAGCTCTTGATAAAGAACTCTGGATAGGTCCGAAAAACGCGTAAATAAATAATTATGACTCTGCCGCATGAAAGTTACGATACGAAATTTAAAGTAAATACTAAAGAAAATTAATTATGATTACGAACGAATTTAAATTTTTTAGGAAGATATAAACCGCATAGTAAATCTTTACACACATTTTCCTGAAAACAAACCTAGCAGAAACAGTTGTTTAAAATTAAAATTACACAAAATGTTATTTAAATATTAAGTAATTTTGTCATGAGATACATCTTAAGCTGCGTGATTCAAGCTTCCCTAGCCCATTATTTCAACCAGTCATCATCGCCCTAATGACTTTCACCCCGGTAATATTACACTTTATATATGACTTCAGCATCGTTACATGCGGTGTCTTATCCGTTAACATTACGTGGACCATCTCTATAGGATTCTGTCTACGAGTGTAAAACCGGTTTCCTCAGCGGCAGAATTTACATACTATTTTGTTCAATCCAGTGTCTTTAATTATCTTAAACTATTTAGTAATACTACCACTGAACAGTGAGAACGTATTCGGATTAATATTGATTTTTCAACAAACAAATTAAATTAGGTATGTAAAAATGTTCAATTATGAGAAACAATTGAATATTTGTATATACATAAATGTATTTTTATAATGTGGACTTTTGTTGGCTGACTTTCTTGAAGTACTTTTTACGGTTTTACTTAATTTTTTACTACATCAGTTACCTGTAAATAAGCTAACCTTTGTTATCGTTATTATACGTATCGTTTCGTGCACAGGTGTCAAATATACATACTAATGTTTGGAATTATGAGTGCTGTATCCACCTGTTATATCTTTTATCAGTTGTCTGTACTATTCATAAAAAAAAAAAAACAGTAGAATTGAGGTATATTTGCATTATTGGGAGCTTCTTATGATTATATTCTTATGTAGTTCTTTGGCAGTAGATATTAGCTTGGGAAAAAGAAAACTGTCGTCTATTCACCCCCTTTCTTCAGTCAGTTGATAATTTGCCTTAAAATTATTGAGATCTTCCCTCTCTCAAGCTTTTTGCCGACTGAAAAATCGTACGAAGTATCGGCGCCTAAAAAACACAACTTATTTTAATTACATAAAAACAAAACTTCATAAAGCAACGCTAGTCTAGTCTTTATCCCCCATATACATTACAAACACCTTCCACAAACAAGCCTACATAATAACACTGCTGCATTGTCAACAGGAACGACGTCGTATTGTTCCGTCCCAAACGCCTCCAGAACAAGTTTGAAGACTCGTCCGTCGTGTACAAGGGAGACGTCGAGAAGTACTCGCTCAAAGCCTTCATCAAGGACAACTAGTGAGTTTGTTATCATGTTTAACTAGCGTACGAAACTAGTTGTATAGAGTTATTTATTTATGAAATAGATTGATGATGCTGATATGAGAAGTGTGTGAATAAAAGCTCGATAAAAACATTTAGAAAAATGGTGAAACGTTGAGTGTGTATCACTCATAATAAAAGCGTGTTAAAACCAAGTTGCCTTTTCAGCATAGTTAGTGTCATATAAAAATTATGATCTTGTCTACATCACGCGAACTAGCCTATTTGCAGTGCATTCGTGTGTGCATGTTAGGCGTATCGAAGAACCTTTAAAAATTGCGTGTATTTTGCTATTGACGAATTTAACTAAAAACAATAACTTTTTCATGGTTATTTTCTAATTAAAAAAGCAAGTTTTTAAATACTTGATACCCAGGTGACTGGTAATTTATAATTTCATATTTGCCAATGATATCAAGAACTATAAATGCACCTTGTTGCCTGTTTTTCGTGCTACACCTGCACCAGTTATAGCATTTTTTTATATTGTTATTCTAGAATTCATAATTCCGAGACGGCTGCGTGGCGTTATTGAATTACTAGGACTCAATACATACAATTTCCATTTATTATGCACTCATTATTTACGTAGTTACTACTACGAGAACTCCGAGCACACGCTTTCTACAAAGTTGAAACTCAATAATGTTTAGTAAAAGTCAGACATAACAAAGAAGTTAAAATTCCGGAACGAAACGGCTAATTCTTTCGTGTAAACTAAATACGACAAGTGGCTGTCTAGTTAATCTTGATGGCGAATTGATAAAACACATTCGCGAGTTGATTAGCTGATTCAATTTTATCATCAATCATTTTAGACTTTATGGTTAAACCTTACGGTATAAAATGGCTAATAGTAAGATGTTTCCACAGCCACGGTTTGGTCGGAATCCGTCAGAAGGACAACATCCGTGACTTCACTGACCCCCTAGTCGTCGCCTACTACGATGTGGACTACGTCAAGAACGCCAAGGGCACCAACTACTGGAGGAACCGCGTGCTTAAGGCAAGTCTAACAATATTATCGTTAAGTAGGTCAAGTTTACAATACTTCGCCAATTTGACAGAATTACGGTGTAAAAAAAGAAATGCCCTATACTTAAAATAAAGTACCAAAACCTTTACGTAAATAGTTTGGTGATGATACAACCATTCATACGTTCTAAATCGTACGACGTTACGTTACGTTTTAAATTAAACGAAAAAAATAATGAAATCGTAATAAAAACTGATATCTCCAGTTAAGTTTTTAATGAGTGTGTCAAATCAATTATTTTCTAAATATCGAGCGTGAAGAGTCGCAAAGAATAGTGCAACTTAATTAGTTTTATCTTAACTGACAATTTTCTGCTTTACCATGTGAAATACAAGTCATAAAATAGCTTGTTATAACCAGGGACCGGCCGGATACTCATTGAAAGGGTTTTTGAAGGGGTTTTTTTAAGCGCTTCAAGAAAAAACCCTATGACATATGTTACACCTTCGAACGGATTATTGCAACCCTGTTCCGAACAGGTTACCCTTTCACTACCCTGTAACACTGTAACAGGGTAACCCACTCCAACCTAAGACAATGTAATATGCACTCTTTATCATAGACATTAGTTTGAAAATAGTATAACCACGAGCGCACGTGACATCTTACCGCCCAGCGGCGACATTGTTGCATTTACCGAGCGACTTGTAAACATGGAATAAAAATCATTGTGGATATGATCTTACAGTTTAATTTTGTTGTGATATATATTTTTCGTGTCTATACTTGTAGACCAGGGTCGATAATTTTTAAAACCAAAAAATAATAATAGTAGGATGAAACCCATTAGAAAAGAAGGGGAATATTATAAAAAATTAAAAATGATAAGAAAAATAATTTACGGGTGATCTGAGGTCGGGAAGGGGGTGGGAGTGACGTTTGAAGAGTAAAAAAAGGGTTTTTCTCAATTTCCGGCAAAAGTAAAATTCGTATCGAAAAAAGTCAAATGGCAAAGTTGTAGGTAATAAAAAGATCTAAAACTTTTGTGTTTACATTTTTTTCACATAACCTCAAAATTTATGTGAAAAATCCAAAAAACCAAGATTGTGGTTTTTTATTTTAATCTTTTACAAAAATTTATTTTTGTAACGAAATTTGGTGAACTCTTACTTTTTTGTGTCCCAAATACGCTGTAATTTATTAGATTAAAAATATTTATTTTTTCACCTTATTTTGAATTAATATAAAAAACACTCTAATTTTCAATCGAAAATTCACCCGTCAAATCTTCTCAGAAAATGCAAAAAATGAAAAAAAAACTTGTTTTCGTTTTTTTTTTAATTATTATAAATAATTTCATCTAAAAAATTTGATCTCATTTTGTGTTCAATAGACCAATAATCGAGGAAGGTTTTAGGCTAGGTATACAAAATAACGCTGCAACTAATAGGAGCGAAGATTTAATGGAAAATGTGGCAAATACGGGGAAAAATATTAATCTTCGAGGGCTTTCGTTCAAAAATTCCTAACTTATATCTTCTAACCACGCGGACGAAGTCGCGGGCAACACGACGTTTCGCGCGTAGGTAGTTTGTCCGAGAGGCGCGAGTCGCGGCGCGACGCGTCGGCGATAGAAGAAAACAGCTTTAGTCTTAGTAAAGCAATGAGGGGCCGCTAGGGTGCAAGTATGCAGCTCAAGTTTAGTGGGTAATTCAGGGTAACACGAATAAAAGCCTTTCGTGAAGGTAACCACTTCAAAGGGTTAAGTTATTGAAGGGGTTAACCCCTTCACGTGGTTACCATAATGAAGGTGTTAACCATTTCGCTGGGTTTCGAGGATGTAACTCGAACAAAAGGTAACACTGCGATATGAGTTACCCCGTGTACGGGTTACCCTGTCAAACGGCTTAACTCTAAAGTGGGGTTGTCCGGTCCCTGGTTATAACATAAGTTGTACGCATAAATTAGACTTTTTTGCGACAAGTTATAATTGAAGGTTATGGTGAATATAGTTAATTCGAAGTTATGTAAACTCCATATTTTCCGTGTAAAGTATTAACCAGCTTATGTTAATAGAAACAAGTATTTTCCGACCTTTTCTATTTCGTTTGTTGTATAACCCTTAAACCTTTTATTCCCAAACTACAGGTTGCCAAGGAGCTCTCTGAGGTTACATTCGCAGTGAGCGACAAGGACGACTTCACTCATGAGTTGAACGAGTACGGCATCGACTACGCCAAGGGTGACAAGCCCGTCGTCGCCGGAAGGGACGCTGACGGCAACAAGTTCGTCATGTCAACTGAATTCAGGTGGGTCATGCGTTTATACGTATTTCACCTCTCAGTAGTAAAGGTGGCCTATCACCACCTCTTAATTTAAGTACTGTTGTCATAGAAGGTAATCATCAACAACCATGCCAATACAACATCGATTCACGATTTCATCATGGTGTTTATGATTAAAGCGATTTCTGCGTATTAAAATAATAATGGAGGTTTCTAAAGACTTGGATTAAAAAAAATAACTTAATAGAATTTTATTTAAATTCGCCAAGTAGTTTTACTTGATAAAGTAACTTGCCTCCTTTCCATAATCACAGACTGACACATTTATGTCGCCTAGAAATTGTTTAACTTGTCATAACTGTTATTCGACCTGTCACATTCAATCAGGCTATGCCATCGACCTTTCACCGATAAATTATGTTAAGTTACTGCATCGGAAGTGCGTGTAAAGGGGACACATTTGCTATGGGTTAACTGCCATATAAATCACAATAAACATGGAAACTGGTTTAATACTTGGAACTCCCGTGTATTGATATTGTTACTAATAGTCCTCACCCTGGTTTCTCGAACGCTGAACAACGCAAAATTAGTTAATTATGTATTCTCCTTTCATCTCTAGTGGGTCGTGAGTCTAGTAATAAACCAATCAAAGTCGTGTTTGCCTGTCAACGAATTCGTTATTCAGCCTTCCAGAAACCGGGGGTCTGGTTTGTCTTGCCTATAGTGTAATCAGAAAACCACTATTGTCACATCGACGGGCCTTCAAAATCGTTATGTTATTAATGTTAGAATTTTATAACATACCTGAAACTCGGAAAAAACTCTTTACGAAAGAATAAATTTAGTGAACCAAATCACAGATCCTTTCTGAATACGCTGGATGCGTGCCAATACCAAAAATAAAAGATTTGATTATCCTCATTCCGCTTAAATACTTACCACTCAGAGATGTTATACCATTGTTTATGGAACTGAATATTTTTATCGTCATGTTATCGTCGTGGTGTTGTTTCTTACGATTGTTTCGCGCCCCGTTAACTTTGTTTGAACTTAAAGCGTTACCATGCAGTAATGATAAGCAGGCGATTCACTTCGAGCCTGAACTCATTAATGATTTTCCAATGTTATTTAAATACAATGCTGTGAAATCGTTGAACTTTAGCTGTAGTATTAATTATTTTTGGATATTAACTTTTTTTTCCGCTTGAGTTTATCTTATCGAGATGTATCACACCATGGTTAAAATGGTTTTAAAGTGTTAATTGGCAAAAAGATCCACAATACCCATTATCAAGTTGTTGTATGTAAGATTTCATTTTTAATTTCTCTTACAGCATTGACAACCTCGTTGCGTTTACCAAGGACATGCTCGATGGCAAACTCGAAGCCTTCATTAAGTCTGAGGCTATTCCCTCCTACAACGACGGGCCCGTGAAGGTAGCTGTCGGCAAGAACTTCAAGAAAGTGGTCACCGACAGCCACAGAGATGCCCTCATCGAGTTCTACGCCCCGTGGTGCGGACATTGTCAGAAACTTGCGCCCATCTGGGAGGAGCTTGGTGACAAGGTAATATTGATAGATAGATCAATAAGAAACGTGATACTAAGATTTATAACAAAATGGTTAAAAGAAACAGTGCATTGGAAATTTATTTTAAATCTTGCATTTTAAACCTGTAATACTTTAGTGGTTTCTTAGGTTTACGCCCAGTCTGCCCGTGACCATGATACCTGCAAAGGTTTCGAAACGTCGGGAACTAAAATCTAAAATTAAACCGCGAAAAAATCCGTAAAAGTAGTTTCATTTCACTGTAATACTTTTCTACGACACAAAATTTTTACTTAATTTTCTTTTTCTGATCACAGCTGAAGAACGAGAATGTGGACATTGTGAAGATCGACGCTACTGCCAACGACTGGCCTAAGACTCAGTATGATGTATCTGGATTCCCCACCATCTACTGGAAGCCCAGTGACAAGTCCCAGAAACCAGTTAGATACAACGTAAGTAATAATGACAGTTGCTAAATATTTATTAAAGTCAATCTGAACTCATGTCAAATCCTAAACCTAATAATAGACACAATACTTTGATTATGTCCCTTCTTTCCTTTCCTCCTTTCCTGCTAAAATCTTGTCTTTCTTTATATTCCAGGGTGGACGTGCCCTCGAAGACTTCGTGAAGTACGTCGCTGAGCATGCCACTGACGAGCTTAAGGGCTGGGACAGGAACGGCAAGCCTAAGAAGGAGGAGCTCTAAACATGTTGTGATGTTAAACTTTCCATGAAAGATCTGTGTGTGAATGGAGGGCGTGCGTGTGTGCGTGACCGTTACTATAGAACCACTGACACGTCGACTTAATTATCATAAAACTGTTCAGTTGTCGTACAGTCGGGTTGGACGTGTTGGTTTTATAAATCTATTTTAGATTGATCTAAATACAGTAATTTTGAATGCATTTCTTTATATAGTGTCGGTGGAATAACAAATAAATTAGGTTGTATTTATAATTGTTTGGTTTTATTTATTCTTGTCTTGTGGTCTTCCTTTGCTCTTGTGAATTAAATGCTTGCCTTGTACATTTTTACTATAGAATATTTACTTCAGTTTTTTCAACCATATCTCTGAAGTACATAGTATATTGCAAACTATCAAAATAATTTACACTTCATTATTCCAATCAATGCAACAGTCCAAAAAATGTTTATGTGAATACTATTCACGTAAACATTTCCAGTACTTTGCATATTTCAATATCAACCAACCCATCATATTTTGAAATCGAATATAATCCATACTGAGTTAAAATATAAGTAGCAACCGTTATTAGATAGTGTAGGTAAAATCACAAGATCTAGATACAGAACCCATATTGCTGATATATGTAGTCGTCTTACTATCATGCCTATGTACAATTGCTCATACTGTTTCGGAAAATTTCAATCGCAAACACTGAATCTAAATTTCAGTACATTAGATAATCAATGAGTTTTTAATTCCTGACGTTTCCAACACCAGAACTATAGAACTCACAAGTTTCGAAACCCGAAATATTCATAAACCATTAATCCCACATTTCACTAGTAAATTTCATTTTAAGCTTGACTAATAAATCGAATAATTTGTCTAAATATAACACACGAAATCGATTACACACCGATCGATATCTGCTGCAGTGAATGGTTTGGCTCATTCTTGTGTTGGATAAATATCTCAAAAAAAATATTGATTTTTAATCAGAACCTTGTCTCTTGTATTAGTACCTAATTCATATTACGAATTGCTAGGTGTAATATGCACACATATGTAATATGCATATAATAATATAACAAAAGAAAATGTGATAAAAATATATATTATATACTTTCTTCTTTCCACCTCTCTATCCACTCAACAATAGTTTCAATATTACTCTGTAGCTGTTCCTGTGAATCATTCTGCAAAGCCGTCACAATCTCCTCTTTATATGAAGACTGTGCCTCTTCCAGTAAAGTCTCAAATATTTCACACTGAATGTTGTCTTCTAACTTCTTGCCTGTGTACCCTCTGGAAGCCAAGAGAAGATCTACATTAATACTCACAATATGAGTTTATTAATATGAAATTAGAGAAATTTTCAGGGATAAAAATGCACATTTTCCATCATAAGTAGTTAATAACCAGGACTAACACAGCAATTTTTTTGGTGGCAGATGTTGCAGTTTGCAGTGCCCTTAGATAACTAGAATGTCCTCATTTACAAAATTCTCACACTAAAGTGTTGTTTACCTTGCTGTTAGTCTATCATACAGTACTGTGTTATTTGTTCTGATAACAAATACTCCATCAAACCATCTCTCTGGGAAGAAGTCACAGCCATGGTAATCGACTATGTTGCCACCTTTTGCCATCATACCCTCCATTATATCTAGTAACTGAAAAAGACAAAAAATATAATATATAACCATGAACATTTTTTTTGAGCTGCTTGTTGCTCAAGAGTTAAAAAGAACAACATTCTGTTGCTGGAATGATCACAACTCTAGGTACTAAATAACAAGTATATTTTACCTTGTCTTCATTCAAGAATGGGCACTGGTACTCTGGGTCGTATTCGTCTAAACAATTATATTCTTCAGCCATTTTTGACACTTCACGCCACGTAAACTTAGTTCGGTCAGCAAGTAATCTCGAAATTGTTGATTTTCCAACTCCAGGAGTGCCTAAGTGAGTAACAAAATATTATAAGTTCCAGATGAAATGCAGTTCCCCCACGTGGAATATTATGTCAACGCAACGTGCAATATAAGGGGATAAAATAAAGAGATCTGTTACCTGTAATTAGAATATTCGGTACCACTCTTTTGGCCATTTTAAATCACAGTTCAATTCACTTTATTCATGAAATACTTGGTCCGCTTTGTTGTTTTTACTCTATCTCATATGGGCTGATGAGACAGGTACCGAATCCGTCAAAGTCAACACTCAAACACTGTCAAAGAGTTGTCAAATGTCAGGTCCGTCAGGTCACAGACTATTTTGTATTTCAGAGTAGTAAATAGCCAGCTGCCATGCCTTAACTTTTCTTATTGTATTTTAAACGTGTAAAATTCGAGTAATAAGTACGTAGGTAACTTTTATTATTATTTAATTTTTCACTGTATCGATGTATCATTTATTTTAAAATCAAGTGTGAAATAACTTCAGATGATTACCTACTATTTTATTTATGAAGCGTTAAAACAACGATTTCAATCAGAAACTATCATTTATATAGCAGAAATCCTCTTGTTAACAACTTGTGCTTACTGTGGTGTAACTATATTATAATAAAATTGACCTATATCTGTTATGTTAAAGATCTGAATTTCATTCAAGAGAGGTCAACGGAATGTCGTTTGTGACATAACATCTGTGCGTATCATAACCTAAAAGTAAAGAAAATCTTGAGAGAAAAAAAACATTATGAAGTTCTCTTCTTACACTTTAGCCACAATTTGACGGGCATAATATAACATGCGTATTTATAAACCTAAAGGAATAACAAGAGGTCAGATCGCTTTAGTGTCAGTATTAGGTGTATTTAGTGGAGTATACATTTGGAGGCCGCTATTTGAAGACTACTACAAAAGAAATAAAACCTCGACCGAAGTGACTCCTGCAGCAGAATAATGGAGGCAGTTAAAAGATGGTTTAGTTCATCTAGTCCGCTTGTGAAGATGTTGATGGCAATATCTATTACTTCAGGACTAGTAATAATTCATAGAACAACATACGCTCCCTACGTAAAACGCCAGAAGTATAAGCAAGCGGAGGAATGGGCTAATATGATAATAGAACAAGAAGAGTCGGGCGAAGGTGGCACTAATAATATCTCATATTAGACGGACTTGTTTGTAAATAGTAGGATGTAAAATAAAGTAATAAAAAAATAAATGTTTTTTTTATTTTAAATAGCAACACTTGTAAAGTAATAAAACGTGAGTCGCAAGAAGTCTAAAATTTTAAAAAGTTATTGAAAAATTGATTACTAATGAGGTCTGATGGTCTAAGACTCCGATAGCCTCCTTTTTATAAAACTGGATCCTTGGAAACCAGGCTGGGCAAAACGAACAATTATTATTTTATTCGTGTGAACTGGGAAATATAAACTTCTCTAGAATTCCATATTTACTCCCCATTTAATAATTATGTTGTCTATTGAGTCTATTCCTCCTATCCTGTCATAAGAATTAAGCCGATCACGCTTACGACGAACGAAGTCGTTCGTAGGTTCTCGTTTTGGGCTGACCCCATACGTAGATCTACGCCCTATTTCGTAAACGTGATGGTCCCTCACACTCGTGCTTATTTTCTTGGCAAATGCTCTAGTTAGGACGCATGTCAAAAACCCTAACCCAAACAGGGTTCCTATGCTTTAAACAGATAATCCTGAGACATTGAGTACTGTAGTGACTCTCTATGGTATAAAGTACTTACAACACGTCTGGAAAGCCAAATAGACTGATGACAAAAATCACATCATAATTCTGTAAACATTCATCTTAAATAGGTCATCATCATCATCCACAACCTTTGTCCTCCCACGACTGGGCGAAGGCCTCCCCTATCTCGTGCTACTTTTAGGGTAAATATATTGCTTATAACACTAAATAATGTCATGGCTTTTATGAGTAAAATTATTTTAAATTCTATTCAGAAGATCTAGACTTTATTAAATTATAGATTACCCCTAAAACTACACTAATTAATATTAATTAGTAGGTACCTACTTATAGATTGAGATGGCTATAGTCTGGAACCCGTATGTAGGAGGTAGGTTCTCTATTGCAACAAGACAGCCTTACACTCAGAGATATTTGTAGAATTGAGAATAATGCACAAAGGCTCTTACTTAATATACATACCACTGCTGCGATTGCTACCCTTTTATAGCTCCTTTTTTTCGGGTAATTAATTACTCTTTATTTTTAAAACACCTCATTCTGAACTGGTATTGTACCGATCAAAGTTCCAGCTGCGAACCTTACCAAACTACGTAACACTATTTAGAAGGATTTGGTTATTGCTTTAACTTTATTAACAGGCACGTTCGAGTCGAAGCAACATACCGCCACGTGAGAAGCTGTAAGCAACTACTTTCTTATATCGACACGTGTTCCTGACGTATGTGTCTATATCTCTCCTGCTAATTGTGAAATTAGGGTGAATTACAAAATATGAGCAACTTATAAAATTTTAGTACTTGTATAATACCATAATTTTACACAAAATAGCTTGTTTAGATATATATCTCAGACAGACGTTTCACAAACATGACGCACTACGAAGACATTTTATTACGTAGATCCTAAGGTGATTCAACTCTGCCGTTTAAAAGATAAAAAAAGATAAAAGATATTTATTTGCAAATATGGGTATTTCATTAGTGGTGACATAAAAGTAACATTCGTTCAGCCATATTTTGCCAGTAGGCATGCAAATGTATACAATTAAAATATTCTAAACATACCATACATCTTATTACAAATTAACAGTATAGTTAAATATTTTAAACTTAAAGATAATCAACAAAATTATTCATGCCTTATGTAACTGCATCTTACCTAATTAACAGAGATATGCTTTTCCAGTAAATAATCAGAGACACTGTAAAAAGCTTTATCTACTAAAAAGTTTCGCAATTTCTTTTTAAAGAGAACCATATTCAAATCCTTTAAAGTTTTTGGTAATTTATTGTATATTTCCGGTGCCATGCAACAGACACTTTTGCGCATTAGTGTAGTATTGGCACTGCGAAGACATAACCTACTGTTATCACGTCTATTCCGAGGTACTACGTCATTTATTCGTGTGAACTTTTGGGGATTTGATTTGACAAATACTGCTATTTCTAAGATATATATACAAGGTAATGTTAAGATTTTATATTTTCTGAAATAAGGTTGACAGCTATCAGTTGATTTTACATTAAACATAGACCGAAGACATCTTTTCTGGGCCTTAAATGCTGTCTCCTTTTCGGTCGAGTTACCCCAAAATATAACGCCGTATCGTAGGTGGGATTCGACTATGCCATAATAGGCTGTTAGAAGTGCTTCAGTGGCAACTACTGGTGCAAGTGTGTGTAAGGCATATGCGGATTTGCTTAACTTTTTACATAACATTTCAATTTGGGATTTCCAATTTAATCTTTTGTCTATTTCCAGCCCTAAAAATTTTGTGCTATTGACTTCATTAATAATGTTTTTATCGTAATGGATGTTTAGGTTACTATCACCAAGTGTGCGTTGACTGAAATGTATTATTTTTGTTTTGCTGAGGTTTATTTTTAAGTTATTTTGATCTAGCCATGTTATCATTGAATTGAGAGATGTATTTATATCATTTTCGTATGTATCTTTATTTTTACAAGGGACTGATATGGTGCTATCATCGGCAAACAATGTTAAGGGTTGGTCTACGAATTTCGGCAGGTCATTAATATAAAGTATAAACAGTAAAGGGCCCAGTACGCTACCCTGCGGTACTCCAAATTTAACCTCACGTACCGATGATTCATAAATCTCTTCGTGTTTATTGACTTCATTGAGTCTATTAATCACAGTTATCTGTTTTCTGTTGCATAGATAAGATTTAATTAATTTTTGGATATTGCCTCGGATACCGTATGCATCAAGTTTATTTAATAGGGATTTATAGTGTACATAATCGAAGGCCTGCGTCATATCACAGAATATGGCGCAGATGGGTGTACGTTTATCGACTTTTTCTATTACATTATTTAAAAAATCATATATTGCCATATTAATTGTTCTACACTGTCTAAATCCCTTCTGTTCCTCACACAATATATTATTTTTTTCTAAGTATTTATATATTTCTGTATACATGTATTTTTCAAATATTTTAGAGATGATTGGTATGAGAGCTATCGGTCTATAGAAATCCATGATCTCCCTGTTCTCTTTTTTAAATAATGGTTTTATTATTGAAGTTTTCAACGCATCTGGATAGATGCCAGCACTTATGCAAAGGTTTAAAATGTAAAAAAAAAAAAAAAAATTAAAATGTAGCTAAGATGTAAGCATATATCATTTGCAACTGACTTAAGAACCTTTGTAGAAATACCATCGTACCCTACGCTATTAGTGTTTTTAAGGGACATTATTATTTTAAATATATTATACGGTTCACTAGGTGCTAAAAATATTGAATTTGGTTGTGTGCTTATTCTATGAGGCTTAGGATTGCTTCCGACGTCGATTTTCGGCTGTATTTTGTCAACAAAGTGATTGTTAAAAGCATTACATATATCTAAAGGATCTGAAATCTTAAAGCTCCCCAGGTTAATGCTATTGATCGGGTTTTTAGGAATGTTTAATTTTGTTTGATTAATTATTTGCCATGTTGTTTTTGACTTATTTTTAGATTGTTTAATGTTATAATTGTTTTGTGACTTTTGAGTTAGTTTTATAATTTTTTTGTATAATTTGGAGTAATTACTAAAGGTTACTTTGTTGACTTGGTTAGGATTTAATCTTAGTTGCCATAGAAGTAATCTTTTCTTTTTACTACATAATTTTACTCCTCTGGACAGCCATTTAGGTTTTTTAATAATATTTATTTTAATTGTGTAAAAAGGAAAACATAAATCATAAAACATCTTAAAAGTATCTATAAATTTGTTATAAGCTATATTTGGATCATGGGTTTCATAGATCTCCGAAAAGGTTAAACTATTCATACAATCCTTGAACTTAATTATGTTTTCATTGGCATAGTCTCTTCTGGTCGAGTACCAGAACTTATTAGTAAATACTTTAGGAACTGGACATTGAAGCAGCTGTGCGGTGTGGTCTGACATCGCAAAATCTAGTACGTTGGCCCTACATGCTTTCTTATAATTATGCGCAAAATTGTCGATGCATGTCAGGCTAGACAAACGAGTCGGTTGTTTCAATGCTAGTTTAAAATTAAAATTTAGTAGTAGGCACTCAAATGATATAGATTGTCTAGTTGATTTAAGCATATCAATATTAAAATCTCCAGCAATTACAATTTTCTTTTGACGTGCATTGGATACATCTTTTAGGATAAACTCAAGTTTTGCCAGACAGTCATTTAAATTATTGATATTTGGTACTCTATAGATACATATTACTATAATCTTATAATCAATTAGTTCGATTCCGCAGCATTCAAAAACTCCTGGTGAAGATATATTAGCAATTTTTGGCAATTCCTTAAATCGATGTCCGTTTTTTACAAGGATACAGGCTCCGCCTCTTTTTTTTTCCTTTCTGCTATAACATGCCGCTAGACAGTAGTTTGGTACATTTAACTGATTTTCGTAGCCTTTCATTACAAAATGTTCGGTTATACATATAATGTCTACATTTATTTGTTTTTCAAAGAGATCGTCTAAACAAACAGCTAAAACATCTGACTTTTTTAATAATCCAGCAATATTTTGGTGTAATATATTTAAATATTTATTCGAGAAAAAACAAGTCATTCATTTTGTTACAAGAAGTAGAATGAGGGTACCCATTCTGGGTATCTGTACATACCATTGTGCTTTTCTTGGGTGTAAAGGGCGATTTATAATCATAAAAATTAATATACTGTTTTAAACTTTTATACAAACATAGAAACCCTCTTTTATTAAGTTTGCCAGTATTGTATGAAAACATGTCAAGAGAGACAGGAACATTTGTATCAAAGAAATATGCATATGTACAGTTCTTAAGTTCTAATTGTAATAGTTGATTAAATATTTCAACCTTATAGTTATATATAGGAGCACCACATACGTATGTGGGAGTACATATTATTATGTTAGTATGATTAACTTGTTCTAGACTTTCTTTTAATGTGTTTATAATTTTTGTATAATCACCTGATAGTTCTAAGTCTTTTTTCCCTAACATTATAATACAGTAATCACTCTTATTGTAATCTACCAGTTTGCCATCAATGTTCTCAAGTAAGTGCTTAATATCACAATTGGGTCGCATATACCGAATATATTCAAAATCGCAGCTGAATGTATCTTCTACTATCTGCAATGAACCACATGAGTCGGTATTAGTTAGGATACATAGCTTTCTTTGCTTGTTTGATGTATCTCGGGTTATGCTTCTGCCTGTAACAAGTTCCTGGCCTATTTCTTTCCTTTGGAATGACTGTTGTAATTTCGCAAGTTTGAAAATAGAGTTGTTTCCTTTATCTTATTGAATAATAAAAGTTAATGTTGGGCGATACCAAAATTGCAAGTTAAATTAATTTCACAGTTCAAGTCACTGTTCAGTAATGAGTCATTACCGCTACCTATGATTGCACCAAATGACTATCTTAAAAGGTAATTATGCATTAGCCTCAAAACCTCGAATACTAACCTTATCTTGATCTTTAGCTGATAGGAAAGGCGTGAGTCGCGATCAATATGTACCCAGGAATTATTATGTTGTCCCGATTCAATGGCGTGATTAATACTTTGTTGTTCTTTGTTGTGTATTACGTCGATGCATACGAACTGATGCCTGGACTAGGGGCGTAAAGGATATTAGCACCAAATTGTGACAATTACTTCGAAAATAAAAAATGCAAAAAATATTATTGGTACACGGTCGCATTGAGTGTACCTAACATCCTTTTTTGACAAAACAAGTGATTCTAGTATTCATTAATCTAGTGATTGCCAAGTATGTCTCCAAAGTATTTTTATCTACCCAAAAATTGGCATAATTTTGAAATTTGGCACTCACGACATACGTCCGGCATCCAAAAATACTTGTAAGTTCAATAACCTACTTAGTTACATTTATGCCATTTTATTGCGCTTGCTGTTAACATTCTGATTTTACACTTATAAAACTTTCAGGATGTTTATTGCTGAGGTTAGCTTAGTTTTGACATGACGTGTTGAGTGTGTGAATGAAAGGTAAATGAAATAAATCTAAACTCAGAAGTAATTTTTACTGGAGGCTACCTTTATTCTATGAATTTACACATTAGTTTGCAGTTTAAACAAAATAATTCAGATATAACCTTATATAAATTATAAAATAATGTTACAGTATAAGCCTTGTAAAAAATATAGAAAAGGAATGAGTTTGTAGCCCTTCTTTCCTTCGGAACACCTTGCGGTGAATGAAGTATCGCAGTTGAATGAAAAATTGTGCTGTTAACAGCGCTAGCTACTTCTTGCCCTTAGTGGCCTTCTCAGCGGCTTTGGTCACCTTGCCACCACCAGCTTCCTTGAAGTTGACACCCTTGATGACACCGACGGCGACGGTCTGCCTCATGTCACGCACAGCGAAACGACCGAGGGGTGGGAACTCCTGGAAGGACTCCACACACAGAGGCTTGGAGGGTACCAGGTTGACGATGGCGGCGTCACCAGACTTGATGGATTTGGGGTTGGTTTCGGTGGATTTACCTGTACGACGGTCGACTTTCTCTTTGATTTCGGCGAACTTGCAGGCAATGTGAGCTGTGTGGCAATCGAGTACGGGTGTGTATCCGTTTGAGATTTGACCGGGGTGGTTGAGTACGATGACCTGAGCAGTGAAGTCGGCGGCACCCTTGGGTGGGTTGTTCTTGGAGTCACCAGCAACGTAACCACGACGCAATTCCTTGACGGAGACGTTCTTAACGTTGAAACCAACGTTGTCTCCGGGTACAGCCTCCTGGAGGGCTTCGTGGTGCATCTCCACGGACTTAACTTCAGTGGTGATGTTGGCGGGGGCGAAGACGACGATGGTACCAGGCTTGAGGATACCAGTTTCGACTCTGCCTACGGGCACCGTACCAATACCGCCGATTTTGTATACGTCCTGAAGGGGAAGACGCAGGGGCTTGTCTGTGGGGCGAGCAGGGGGCAGGATGGCATCAAGAGCCTCAATAAGGCACTTGCCTTCAGCCTTACCCTCCTTGCGCTCAACCAACCATCCCTTGAACCAGGGCATTTTGGTAGAGGGCTCCAACATGTTGTCTCCGTGCCATCCAGAAATGGGTACGAAAGCGACGGCAGCTGGGTTGTAACCGATTTTCTTGATGTAAGAGGAGACTTCCTTCTTGATTTCCTCGAAACGGGATTCGCTGTAAGGAGGCTCAGTGGAGTCCATTTTGTTGACACCAACGATCAGCTGCTTGACACCAAGGGTGAAAGCGAGCAGAGCGTGCTCACGGGTCTGTCCGTTCTTGGAGATACCAGCCTCGAACTCACCGGTACCGGCGGCGACAATGAGCACGGCGCAATCAGCCTGGGAGGTTCCAGTAATCATGTTCTTGATGAAATCTCTGTGTCCAGGGGCGTCGATGATGGTGACATAGTATTTAGCGGTCTCGAACTTCCACAGGGCGATGTCGATGGTGATACCACGTTCACGCTCAGCCTTCAGTTTGTCCAATACCCAGGCATATTTGAAGGAACCCTTACCCATTTCCTGGGCCTCCTTCTCGAACTTCTCGATGGTACGCTTGTCGATACCACCGCATTTGTAGATCAAGTGACCAGTGGTTGTGGACTTGCCGGAGTCGACGTGTCCGATGACGACAATGTTAATGTGAGTCTTTTCCTTGCCCATTTTTGGTTAGTCTGGAACAAAACAAATGAAAAATAATTAATCGATTGTTATTGACAAAAAAGTTTCAATGGGCAGTGTGATGCGAGCCGGCATCTGCAAGGTCACAACCTCATGTATCGTGCGGCCGGCAATATGGCGGCCGCATGGCCGCCTCGCCCTATCTTGACATTTCACAATGGATGTCAGCCATTACGAGAATTTTATGAAAAATAATGAACGATTGCCAGTAGATGCATCCTAAATGGTAAATAGTTAATCATATAAAATCATACAATACAATATGAAATGAGTTAAGTGGGAAAACAAGTGTGCAATCAACCACGTGGTGGCGGTGGCGAGCCGGTCAGTGAACAAGTGTGACGCGTAAGCAAACGCAACTGTGTTAATTCTTGGTTTAAATATTAACAGCAGCAATTAAATAAACAATAGCTGCATTAAATCTTCCTTACAGCTCAACGTTACAATATGTCTGATGTGAAACGTGTAACATAAGGGTTCTGATTTACACCACAATAGCGATCAACATTGTTGAAAACGAATAATAGCCGCTATTACTATAAGAAAAACACAATCGTTAATGCTTACGGTAAACTATAACCACTTAAAATCACTGCACTTAACTATTTCTTCTGACACTCACCACGGATTACAATCCACGTGTAATATCCGAGATAGACTCCAACAGAATGGACGAGAAATGGTTGCTCTTTCAGCTGGCTGGAACGAGAGGAGTCACTTCCGGCGTTTGGTGTGGCCGCTCTTTGCCTAAAACTCCCTGATTGTGTCCACCCGTACCGCTAATTCGTGTAAATATGACTGTGGTGTTCTTAATAAAATTATAAAATCTTTAACTTGTCCCTGTGTAAATTATTTTAATTTTTTATACGTAGTAAATAATTACCTGACTTGGAATTATTTGAAAAATATAATTTTATTATGTTCCTGTTCGATTCCGATTGTTTTTTTCCAATATGATTTGGTTCTTTGTTACTTTTTTTTACTTCTTTACAAGTTAGTAAAATCAAATTCTTTTCAGCGGTTTTGAAAACTAACAGGAACTAATGGGACCAACTCTTTGAACCAGCTTGAATTCAACTTGTAATATAAAATTCTTCAAGATAAATCAGAACTGCTGTCATATTCAATTGTGATAAAAATCTTTTGAAATAATGTACTCACTGATTGGTCAACAGAGCAAAAAGTGGTATTTTCGAGATGGTTTTGTAGAGGGGTAAGTGAGTTGGATCGAAGCCTTTATGTTTGAAGGATACAATCCCATTATTTTTACCCATTACTGTGGCCAATTGCAGTTTATCTTGGATTTAAAAATTAAGATTTTCATCGTCGTGTTTTGTTATAATATAATGAAAGAAATAATTAATATATTCTTTATTGTACATCATAAAATTAGATAAGTGAAATTAAAGCATGCAGTGTTATGGGTATAATGGCAGACCAATTTTTAAAACATTTCGTTATAACCTCTTTAATCTCCTTGTCAACCCATTGTAAGATTACTTGACGTTTCAGATGGGGGGAGAGGCGACACGATTAGGCTTTTTGTAGGAATTATTAAAGAATATGGAATATATATCGTCTCTAAAAGCGATTTCATCTTAAATTTTCCCAAGTATAAAAATACTACTTCTTAAATGTGAATGTTACAGTTTTACCACTAGAGAGTGGTAACAATTTTTAGTTTGGCAATAAAATATTATAAACGGATATGATGTTTCGATGTGCACATTCGTCTAGAAACACAAGCAATGTAGTAAGCAGCATTTTAGATATTGACAACACCAGCATAATAGATTGCAGTTTTTGATAAAAAAGCTAATTAAATGCGAAATTTATTAGATGTTTATAATCATGAAGCACGTCTTTATTTGTACGTATTAAACAAACAGAAGAGTAACTGAAATGTTTTTTTATGGAATTCACAAAATATTGATACAATAATAAATCAAGTAAACAATGGTTTTATTTATAGCATAATATTGATTGCAATATGAAGGAGTTCAAATCTCTTGTATTATTCAATTTCTCAAATTAATCAAAGAGAGTCTTAAATCAGTCATTATTTTTAAACGCAGAATTTGAAGAAATGTCAAATTTTCTCACCCCCGCACCGCACTGTCCGCACCCCAGTTTCTATCTTGTATCAAAATCGAAATACGAAACAAATGAAAAATTCCATGAATTTGTAAATGGAATCAAAATTAACTTAATAATGTGTTGAATTATATATAAAATGTTAAATATTTAGGAACATTTAGCGTGTTACTTTGATATTTAAATTATAGGCAGCATGTTCAAAAGTCGCGGAGATATTGTTTATAAATGTACAGTTAGACTATTAGAAGATACAGAGATATTAGAATGCGAATTCCACGTTAGTATTTACAAACACAATAATAATTTACCACTTGGGTACATTTATTATATTTGGCGTTTGTTTTCAGCCAAGTTATAAGGGCAAGTTCTTGTTGGAGCATGTGTGTCAACAGTTGAATCTCACAGAGACTGATTATTTCGGACTGCGATATGTGGATGCCGGTGGTCAACGAGTGAGTAAATAATTAATTTTGTAGTGAAAACATGTTGTTCATTAACACTACCCAATTAAATTGTCAAGGTTGGTATGTTGGAATAATAAATATTAATTCACAATTTAGGTGAACATGGTATAAAATATCTGGTGAGTTAACTACTCCTCCAAGTAATTTGTATAAGTATACACCCAATCAGATAAATTAGTCAAAACAGCAATCAAATCTATAGGTCTTGAATGTTTGCCAAAATGTATGTGACATTACATACCTACATTTATTTAGTTACTCTGTTTAAATAAAATTCAAAGATCTTAAATTAATTTCTAGTCTTTAATATGCTTTTTAATTCTAAACCATTGTTTCGATGTTTATGCCTTCACAAAGCTGGATATTAGCCAAAATAATTTTAAAGTATTTGAAAATATCATTGAAAACATGTAGCTACTGACAGTTTCCATTTCATTAAAATCTAATAGATTTAGGTCTGATTGAATATTTATGTTGCAATAAGCCAAGCTTTTATTTCACAATTATGATGTTACATTATAAGTCATAAAACCTACTTTATCTTACAAATTCACTATGAGATTAAAAAGAGAAAAAGACGCCACCAATTTTAAATATACCTTCTGTTGTTTACATGACAATACTAACTTCATTTTTAAACCATCACACCATGTAGAAATTGTTTATGAAAGTAAGATTGTCTTTTTTTTTCAGCATTGGCTGCATATGGCCAAGTTAATACTTAAACAGGTCAAAGGTGAGTGTTTTGTGCCTACATCCTAAACTTCTTCATTCTAAAATTGCAATGTATACAACAATTAATTAATTGGTCTTAATTGGAAACACCTACAGTGCAATTAACAATTTAAAGAATGGTAGTTTCTATGTAAAGAGTTTAATATATTGTTTACAAATCCATTAAACATTTTAATTGTTCTAAGAATTGGTTTACAAGAACCATTCGGCACCATGTGGTTGGATTTCACAATGTTATATTCATACGTACCTAGCTGTGTACCTGTTTATAACATATTGTGCAATCACATGTATTGCACAACATGATAAATACACAGTCAAGAATAAAAGTAAAAATACTAATAATGTAAATGAAGATCTTCTATACTACATGTCAAAATAAAATGGAATAGCAAAACATAATTACCTTTTTTGTATATTGTTTCATAAACACGACAAAAACAATTAAAATAATATAAAAATATGTACAAAACAATGACAGTTACATGTAAATTATCTTATTCAAAACATAAGTTTTGGACTGACAGTGATTTTTTTATGTAATTAGAAATGAGGTTTTCATAAAAAAATATTTTGTTGATGGTGAGCAGATTATGTTAATCCATTGTGCAATAAATTGTGCTTTGATGTGAAACTTATGAAATTCTTGTTTATATCACTCTCATGTAAACATGCTTTGCTTTAAATAATATCTTAAATTCTTCTTGTGTTGTTACTAACATTAACATCAGTTGAACACCTATTAATAAGAACCTCTTTGCAGATGCATCACCTATACTATTCAGTTTTCGTGTAAAGTTCTACCCTCCGAACCCCTTACTCCTGAAAGAGGATGTGACAAGGTTCCAGATTTACCTGCAGCTGAAGAGAGATCTGTTACATGGGAGGCTGTACTGCACAGCTAATGAGGCAGCTATGCTTGGAGCACTTATTATACAAAGTAAGATTCTGTCACATTCATAATAATTTTCATCGTAGCATTGACTACTATTTTTTTGGTGTTTAACTTTATGTTCTGTGTAATTTATTGTAAACTCTTATTTTGCAACTGTTTATATTTCTTGCAGCTATTGTTGAATAAAGAATTCTGATAAATTAGATGATGACTTTGTGTTATACAAGTGTTGTTTATGTAATTTGTGCTTGTTAAATAATATAAAGAAAGGATAAAGAAAGGAATTAAAGAAAGGATATCAAATTCTAGCATAATTCATTTCCATGGTTCAAGCAATTTGAATTTTGATGTCTAGAAATTTACGAGGAAATAAATCTACTCTAACATGATTCACAGTATTGATAAGGTTGGAGATAAGAGTGCTGGAGTTTTTTATAACATTGTTTCCTAAGATAATGTTACCACCAGTTCTGATAACAGTACAGGAAGTTGATTTACGTTTTTTGCATATTCCTTGTGTTATAATACAAAATGCATATAATTATGATGAAATTTCACAATTGTGTCACCTTTAAAATTTAACCATTTAATTATATTTTTGACATTGAAAAATATATAGGATGATCTTTAACAGCTGGACAAACAATTTATTTTTTCTAGTTTTAATTATGAAAAGAAATTAAATTTCATAAAAGTTTGAAATTGCAGAATATTTATTAAAAAGGACCAAATCTTCTGATCCAGTATGATGTTAAAATGATGCACTCCAATCTGCAACATACTATCTTGTTTATAAATAATTATACTGAGTAATTCTTGATGATATGTCTGTTTTGTCTAGTCGAGCTTGGCGACTATGACCCTAACATCCATGTGGGAAACTACGTGACTGAGATGAGGCTACTCCTCAGACAAACGGACACCATCGAAGCTAGAATACAGGTAAGCAGAACCTTCTTACCGGCTAGAAGAGATACCTTCAGGAGAATCAACAAAACACACTCGAAATTATGCATTTCTCAGGTAGTAAGTGGTGACCAAAGTTATCACGCAAAGTTATCTCATTCCTTTTTAGCGACGATTGCAAATCCGATCTCTGGGTTAAATAAACATTGAAGTGCTTATGTATAAGTTTTTTTCTTGAAATAATAAAGTGTTAAGCAAAGGAGATGCGTGCATTGCTTGTTAAAGAGTTAATAGGCGACAGAGCGAAAGTAATAACATTTTTGTTTGCCATTTCATTTTGTTTATTGCTACAACTTATTACAACTTTTCTATTACGAAAGTTATACAGCATTAATGACATGTTTAGGTATACCAATTATTCGGTAATAATCCATGTGCATTAACCCTTTCTAATGCTATAACCTCATTGAGCACACATCGCTCGACCACGTGGCCGTCATTCTGGTGTGCGAAACGTTGAAGATACGAAGCATGCTAATTTTATTATCAGCTTGTTGTGTTATCAGTATTCATCATGTTTTTTCCATTTTAACATATACAGACAAACAGTTACCTAGGCAGGAAAGTTAGTACGATCTATTTCACCTTTCGGACTTCCCCATACATTGCAATAACAATTATTTACTTTCTTATTGATTTATTTCATCGTTTCAATTATAGTACAAAACAGTGGCGATATAATCCGGAATGAATAGATGGTAGTATAAAAAATCATTATCTAAGAATTGGTCGAGTTTTATTAATAACAATAAATACACCTACAATCTACATACACGCAACTTTCTATAACTTTCATAATTCAAATAACCGATGCATTATTCAAACAATACACGTGGCTATATAAAAGCAATAGAAAACAACAGTAAATAGAATTAAATGATGTATAAGATGCAAATAATCTCGTAAATCACATTATCGTAGACGTCAAAACATGTGAGACGTTGTGAGGTCAGAGTGTCGCCGTTTAGATAAGCAGTACATTGTTAGCTATCGGGATTAGATTTACACATGTTAAGTGTTATCTTGTACTATCTTCTGTCGGTTAGATAATGTGAATTTAGGAATCTCTATAGATTACTGGAATTTAAAAGTTCCTTTTCCACATACCTATGTATAAGTACTTAAAACTTAGGTATACGACTAATAAATTAGTAAAGAGCCGATATAACCGATTAGGTATAGGTATTGAGAATAATCTAGTCTAACCTAAAACATTACTAGCCAAACAAAACATGATAAAAAGTGATAGGTAAACACTGAATTGATTAACGTGTATTACGTAGGCGTGTTAATTGAGGTATTTTCCTCGAACCATACTCAGATAATAATGTACCCCGATACGTCGAAATATAGTTTTCATATTGTTCTGATTTAAAAAGACAGAGAGAAAGAAAGAGTTCGGTATTTTATTTAGGTACCTCGTTTTTATTCATTTATGTAAACACATGCGAAATAGTAAAAAAACACAACATTGCAAATATGATGTATGATGTATATAATATGCTGCTTATTTCTAAAAAAATCTCTAGCAGCAGACTCTTTTAGTTATGTGTACAAAACCATAACCACCCTTATAACGCAGTCTGTGACGAAAGGCCTTTACCTTAAACCTATAGATACTAAAAATTTAATTTAATTTTAATAGGAAACCGACTCATACTCTCAATATCAATCTCAATCTCGATATCGATCAATTTGTATTTAAAAATGACCTATATATCCAGGAGCTGCACAGAGAGCCGGTAGAAGGCACCCCCGGCGGTAGCGGCGGTGTGAAGGGCATGTCGACGCAGGAGGCCGAGCGGACCTTCGTGAAGATCGCGTGCCAGCTCGACACGTACGGCGTCGACCCGCATCCTGTGAAGGTTTGGGTAGTTGTACTCTTCCTTATTATGTCTAGTAGATATGTAGATGTCTATTGTCTCACAAGTAAAATAGTGGTGGACATTCCAGTTTTTACTATTCTTTTTGTATGTTATTAGACTATAACACTTCTGTTTTTGTTTAGAAACTATAAAATTCTTTCAGCAACTTTGTCCCAAATAATACATATAATAAGGAAACTTACTGCTTTGAGATGGCGTAGAAAGGGATTTTCTAAAGATTTAGCTGCTTTTCAGCAACTCTGAGACAGTACATGCTAGATTTTTGTATGTGTAAACACGTTTTAAGCAGCTATTCTAAATACATAGCTTCTGCAAGACTGACTCAACAAAGGCAAGATTGTCTTTCAACTAGTGCAAGTTTAAAAATATTGTATAAATTACTTACAAAAAACAGTAAAAATACATTTAATCTGTGTACAACAATTCGTTGTGTCGGTAGTTTATTAATAGTGATATATATTTAATATAATTAAATAAATGTAGTTTATTGATATTATTACCAGTAATAAACTCCCTTCTAATGATAAACACACCTATTCTACATTACCGGTTTTCCATGTTCCCAGGACCACAGAGGCAACCAGTTGTACCTGGGCATCAACCACAGCGGCATCCTCACGTTCCAGGGCAGTCGGAAGACGCACCATTTCAAGTGGTCCGAAGTGCACAAGATCAACTTTGAAGGAAGGATGTTTATTGTACATCTTAATTATCCAGAGGTAAACAACATTTTTAAACTTATTTATAATCTATACATATAATAAAATTGTAGAAAAGTGAAAACTGTACATTGAATATTTTTTAAAAAGAATAATTGCAGGGTGGTCTACGAACGATTCCGATGCCGAAAATATGATTTTTAGAATTTTTGTCTGTTTGTCTGTTTGTCTGTATGTATGTCCGGAAAGATCTCGGAAAGTACTGGATAGATTTGATTCAAATTTTCAGAGAATATAAACAAGAGGTCCGGTCAACATACTTTTTACTTATTATCCCGCATTTCGTTACAGGGGGTGAGCAGGAGCCTTTTATATCTATAAACAAATATCAAATTATCTCATAAACTACTGAATATATTTCATTCAAATTTTGCATGAACCTTATCGTATACATGATACAACAAATATACAAAAACCATAACGCTACTATGCAGGGGGCATGAGCAGTAAAGTTTTAACGGGACTCACCCGTAACATCGTGTAATACAATTATGAGGTGTATTTTCACCCCATTCAGTAGTAGGCAGCTCGGTCATCAATTTACAAAAAAAAACATCACGCTATTTATCTTAAGACTTTTGCAGAGCAATAATAGGATTTTTCGAAACTAAATCATTTTCACAAAATTAGTCATTTTATTCTCTTTCAAGTCTGATATAGGCCTACCGCGACTATTTCACAAGTAAAATAAAAGAAACATAAACATATAATACGTTTTTTTATGCAATTGTTACCGTAATCAGTACATTCTTGAAAGAAAGGAACTTAAATTCTTTTTATTTTTATTGATGTACTAAAATTACTCAATTTCAAATGTGGAATGCCGTAATATGATTTTGTATTTATTTACGATAGGAATATATACCTATGTTTTTAGCTCGGTAATGTTGGCGATGCTACTTCAAGATCAAAACATTCGTAGTGACACTCAACCCAAAGTAGCATGTAGTTCACATTGATCTCATCTATAATTATGCATAACAAAAAATACTGAACGATACAGTTAATTATTACCTTGGTTCATCTGTAACAACTAGCAACAATTTTTTTATCTTAAATTTGCAACATAAATGGGCCAAAAGTATTTCGGATAAAAAAGCCCAGAAAACTTGCATAAAAACTGCATTTAAATAGGTATGCAATGTGAAAGATCTACAAGACCAAAGCTATCAATGAATATATATTATGTATCTATTGATAGAATAATGTCTGCTGATACCTGGGATTTTTCAATATTTTAACGATTTGATCGGTCTACATCCGCCATTATAGAGACGTGCTTCCAAAAATTCCTTTAACAATTTATTGTATTCTCTACTTATTTAAAATTTTCTTCTTTCGTAGCCTGGTAAAAACAGGGGAAGGAACGAGACTGAAGAAGTCTCTGAGATCCCTAAGCCGACGTGGATTAGGAACATAATGTGCGTGTAGCTATCAGCACTTACATTCGTCATACAATGTCTGGAAAATTCATTTTGGCTGTCGGTATCGACAGCGTAACCTCATGTAGTCTTTATTTAAGTTCCATTTATATTATGCAGTAGGGATGACGGTAGGGATTTTACTTCAATGATCGTCAGGTATGTTAACGAATAAAATACGTAATTTTTCTTTGTAAATTGGTACAGTAAATATGTAGAACTCATGCATATGAAGTCACTTTTATGTTCATATTTTGCTTTGTCGTAACAAATTACACATATCCTATACTTTAGATTTTTGTCATTGTCAATTTTAAAAAGGGGTGACTGATTTTTTTTTTATTATCACGCTATTTATTTATCAGCAATTTAAAGGCAAATCATGATCAAAACACCAGGGGCCAAGATAACACGTTTACCAACTTTTTTATTTTGGAAATATTCCAAAATATTTCAGTTTTAATATTAAGAGGACAATCAAACATAACGTGTTTCAGGAAACCGTTTATCTGGGTGCAATTTTGCAAAATCTTATATCTTATAACACTATGTAATTGAAATGAAACTACTTTTACGGATTTTATCGCGGTATATTATATTTATGCAGGTATCATGGTCACGGGCAGACTGCCCGTGCAATACCTGCAAAGGTGTCGAAACGTCGGGAACTAAAATCAAAAATTACACCGCGATAAAATCCGTAAAAGTAGTTTCATTTCAATGTCTAACATTCGCGTAAACCTAAGAAACCACTATAACACTATGTAAAATCCACAGTTACCGAGCCCGACTCTCAATTCACCAGCTCCGTCTACAAAAATAATTTGACATCTTCTTTATATCGTCAGAAAACATCGTGTGTGAAAATAACAACTGTCTGGCTATCACTGTTGCTGAAAAACAGCCAGGTGACAGACAGACAAACGGACACTGGGGCATCAGTAATATGGTTCTGGTTTACCTCTTTGGTTACAGTACAATAATAATTTTATGATACCTCATAATCACTGTCATAATCCATCTAGCAATTTCAGGTTTCGGCCCAAGAACAGAGGTGCTCGAAAATCATAACCCACCCCAATTAATAAATGGAAAATTACGAAAGTAAAACATTTTTAGCAGAAGTGCTAAGACTGGGTTATACCTTTCTGTTATTTTTTTCTACTTGCAATATATAGAAAAAAGTGTTTCATTTTCAATATTGCATTACATTTTTGCTATGATCGTTATTATAAATAATTAATTAGTAAACTTCATAGTTTTTCACATCTTGAGAATCACGCAGACAAAGTCGCGGGCAACAGCTAGTGCTTAAATAAGTTAGGATGTCAATGAAAAAAAAGTAAAAAGACACATAATGCGAACTAATTTTTTAATAATTATCAGATGTTTCATAGAAAGAGCTTCTCGAATTACTTAGCCGTATCGATGATTAGGAGGAAATAAATACATAAGTACTGATATATAAAGGAACTACTAACTACATATATGCCCAAATAATGCATCAGTAGGTAATATAAAGTTCAAATGTTCCAAATAAAAAAAAAATATTATTACTCCTTTCAACATTCTATTTTGATATGTAAATAATTTATTACATTGGTTAAGCACCCATGTCTGTACAACTCAATTCAACCACTGAATAAGATCACAATCCTTTATACCTTTATGTTATGGAGTACAAAAAGACCATTATTACCTCCACAAAGCCAGTATTCAACAATTGTTACTATGCCAGGGGTGAACCAATCAAGCTAGGGTTACATTCAAAGGACAACATCTCCCCTAATGACCTTGAGCCTTGAGCTCAGATTAACGGAGTCTGGGCATTGAGTAAAGACCGGTGTGCATTGATTTGACCACCATCCTTTTTAATACCAATCATTACCATGCAAAAATCAACCTTAAAACTGTAACATTAAAGCGTTTTTACAATGGATATGTTATATAGGTCTGCGATAAAATATAACTAGTATTTAGCTCTTTGTGAAAGTATTATAAAAGCCTGTCAATAGAAATTGCAAGCTTTCGCAAACCGGTTGAAAGTAATTGACCCTTTGACGAGTCCATCCAATGCATAATCTCGATTCAGCTGCAAATAATAGTGAAAGTCTTTTATATTCGGACAAAAGTAAAAAGTACTGTGATTATTTAGTAGCGTGGAAACACGCCCAGATTATTATCTCACGCAGTATTAAATGCTCGGTTTATTTAACAGTTATTTACTCATTATAAAATTTGTAAGGGAATAACTGTGAAATAGTTTTCGAAATTGCTACGTTTGTGACTATAAGCACGCTAATTCCAATTCACATAAATTCTAAGTGAGACTTAATATAATTAAGTTGGTTAATGTAAATTGACTATTATTTCATTTGCTAAAGATGGGTCACTGAATGGTAGAGAAACAGGGACTTTATTGAACTTATCATAATAAAAAATTATGTATTGTTACTATTGTTAGTAATAATGTGAAGGTTAGATTATAAATTTTAATACTATTTTTTTTTGTATAAAATTGTTTTAGTAAAATTTGTTTATTGTTTTCAGAAAAAGCACACGGTTGGTTTTAAATGTCCGAACGGTCCGGCCTGCCGCCACGTGTGGTGCTGCGCTATTGAACAGATGCTGTTTTTCACGTGAGTACAATTTATATCTACTTATTCTTCAAGTAACAAACATGAAATATATATATGTTAACTACTATACTATAAACTATATACTAAACTATATATATACTATAAACTAGTTTATCGTGAAATCGGGTTTGGCCGGTCGACTGGAAGCCGACCCCAACATGGTTGGGAAAAGGCTAGGATGATGATGAATTTTCACAAAATTGTGTAGTTTTCCCCACCCAACATGTAGTAAGTAACATATGGAATGCAATAAATGATTGAGTATTGAGTTTGCCTGCTCATTTACTTAAATTGGCCAACTCAACATTTTATTCAATTCTCCACTAATACTATGCCCTAATACACAAGGTTACCGTCTTCATCTGACGCGTGTGTGTACTCGGGCGGCGGCCTGTTCTCGTGGGGCACCAAGTTCAAATACTTCGGCCGCACCGAGCGAGAGATCCTGGAGAGGGATGGACTGCTCGCACCGAGGGACTCACAGGTAATGCTTACACTTACATTATAGACTTAAAATAAATAAGGATCATGTAACGGTAAACTGAGCATAATAATATTCCACAACTTTCACACAACGCCATGAAGACTCAAACTAAAAAAAGCTTGTATTATGAGTACAAGGCAACTGATAAACATACATAATATAGATAAATTACACCCCGGCCGGAGCAATTGGGAAATGAACTCTCGACCTCCGTTATGGCAGTAAGGGTCTAAACACTATAAAAGGCCAGTCAAATGCCAAAATTCCAGAATTTTTAAGCGCACTTGGCTTGAGAAACCCACAAATATGAGTCGTACATCAGATGAATGAAGTAGTTGCACCATAATATAGCACAGCACAGTACAATCACTTTAATGGTAGGACTTTGCCAAAAATCTTCTAGTTACGTAAACATGTTGCTATTCAGTAGAGTAACTTCAGTGTTAGACCATTTTTTAGAACCATTTTTCGTAGAATTTTATTTGACAAGCATGGCAATTGAAGTAACAATATGGATTGTTATAATATCGTGGGGCAAATAATCATACTTCTTAGAACCATAGCTGTAGACTGCCGCTAACTGCCGTAAATGGTCCAGTACTATGAGTCACATCCTGGTTTGGCGTCGTCATTTGAATGGATAATTAAGATGATTCATTCAAATTCCTATAAGTACTTCTTTATGCTCTGGAATAGTACTATTATTTGATTTTGTAGACTGTGGACAAAATAATTTGCGGTTCACACATTTCTTATATCTCATGTCCTGGAAGATATAGAACTCGCGTTTTTTGGCTTGGCGATCTTAACCAATCGCTTTTTTCTCTAAACATGTTTAAGAATATCAATTTAAACGTATTAGTAATTTTTGAACTGAGTATTGTTTACTTTTTTTAAGTCGGTCGCATGGTGCTAGTCGTCTTTAAGAATAGAATACAGTCAATTAAAACGTATTAGTAATTTTTAAAATGAGTGTTGCTTACCTTTTTTTTTCAAATTTTCGTAAACATTTGACTATAGAGCTAGTTTGTTCAAGGAGGAGGGCTCAAGCACAGGCGGCAAGCGGAAAGCGTCGAGCGTGCCCGCCACGCCGTCCACGCCCATGACCGGCGACTTCGGTATCTATCGTACATATCTATTTTATCACACTTTACTTAGTAGCTAGTGTAGTGTAGAACTTAGGATAAGCATAATAGCACATGCACACAACGACTGCAAATATGAGTGTTATGAATTTTGATGGTAGTCGAGAATCGGACTAAGTTCGACTTAACCGTTTTTCAGTGTTTTGTGATCAAAAAGTCTGTCTCCGTGTGGAAACTATCGGTCTTTTAAGATTTACTGTTTATTTGATTAAGCATTTTAATTTCCAAATTTGCGATCATTTTTGCTACGCTCACAAATTTCGTGGGAACCCTAAATGTCGCGAATTCGACCGTTAAATTATCCAGCCTTAACACCCAATTTGCACCAAATTCGGATTGTATTGAAAACTCTGACTCCACAGCAAAATATCACATAATGCCGTGGCTTCAAGGCTCGAATTGCACTCTTGGTTTGCTGTATGCCTTACGTATTATTAGTGAGTTTTACAAGTATATGGTATTTAAACTGTGGTGTCGTGCAGGCTACAGCAGCCTGCCGCGCTCGACGCACAGCGCGCCGCTGGAGGAGAGCGGCCCCGACGAGTGCAACGGGGCCTGTCTGCTCAGCGGGCCCGCCGTCGACATCGCGCTCGCCTGCGCCGACACCGCGCACGACGACAAGCCGCACGGTCAGTGGGGACTCTGGGCCAGTCTATACTGCCTTCTTCAGTGTGGAGACAGACCATTCATTTCCATGATTACATTCAGAATGTTAAAAGAATGGGTATATTATTAATTTTGTACTGTGACTCTATTATAGCAGATTCTAAATATGTCTAGCAGGATATAGTAAATAATATGAAGCGCTGAAAGTGATGTGTTTTTGTATACACAGTTGTTTTAAATTATCTAAGTAATAAGCAGGTTGTACTGAAAATGAGTTTCTCTCCAGCGTTGCCGGCGGAGTATAGCCTCCGGGACTCGTTCGAGCACTCGTCGTCGGAGTCGGGCGTGACGATGGGCACGCTGGGCGCGGGGGCGGGCGGGGGCGCGGGCGGGGGCGCGGCGGGGGGCGCGGCGCGGGGCGCGTGCGGCGGGGGGCGCGGCTTCAGCCTGCTGCGCGCCTTCGTGCCGTCGTTCGTGGTGGTGTGGGTGTCGCTGGCGCTGCTGGCGCTGCTGCTGTTCGAGACGGAGCTGCCGGCGCTGGCGGCGTGGCGGCGCCTGCCCGAGCTGCGCGCGCTGCGCACTCTCTACTACGCGCCGCTGAAGGCCTACCTCAAGCGGAAGGTCGTCGAGCTGTTCTGATTCCCGCCCGCGCCCGCTCCTCCACCACAGTGTCAAATTATTACGGCGCGTACCTACCTTAACGTCGAATTGCTCCCGCCAGAAATACACGAACTCGAGTGCAAACCAAAACTCCACTTAGAATGTATTGTAACCGAAAGTAACAAATTTTATAAGAGTCTCCATGATACATCCTCCGGTCTTGTATTTCTGGCGAGATCACAACGAGTCTTATTTGTACAATATCTTCGCGTACCTAAACTAAGTCACCGCTATACGCTTTCTTATAGTACAATTAATTTTTAAGCTTGTCACTACTTGTCTCGCACGCCACACAAGATTTATGGAAAACATCGTGATAGTGGGTACTGTGTCAATAGAGGCTTTAAAATTATAAGAATAAACTTAAAATATGACATTTAAGAAGAATTAAAATTCATTGACTTGTTAATTTTAGGAAACTTTTTTATGTTTTTCATCAAAACGTATTTGTAAACAAAAATAACACATAAGTTGACTAGATTTATATAATATAATAAGGAGATCGAGTGCTCTTATTAAGATCATTGAATTAACACTTGTGTGGAATATTAGAAAGATAATATACCTATTGAAGTGCATGTCGAGAGCTGGGATCTCGGAATAAGTTAGTAAAATGTGTTATTGAAGAAGTAAATGGGAACGAATGTATACAATGTATTTATACTTTATTTGTGCTTAGACATTGATAGACCACTTCCTTTAAAAAATCTCATAAAAAATTAAATGTGATTGCTATCCAAAAGTGGAGGCAATTATAAGCTGAACAAAATTTTGACCCTGGAGGAAGATAATGTTGTCTTAGCACAAAATATGACCGGAGTTGAATGGGCTTTGCCTTAATCTAAACAGTACATTTGACAAAGCAAATATTTAGTTATGTAAGTTTTTTTTTTTGTTATTAAGAAGCCTGTATTGAAACATGTATCCAGTATTTTGTGATTAGTGATTGCAGATTGTGGGTTTACATGTTCCTAATTGTTTTTATACATTGGCCTACAGCTTCGAACGGCCTCACCGGATGTTCTACAAACATTTGTGAATTAGTTCAAATATTCATTCTTTCTCTCTAGTCTACCACGATATTTGAATCTCATTTTATATTTCAACGATATCTAACATTCCACCTAATAATTTAGTCTTCCAATACGATTTTTTGTAGTGCTTTAATAATCGTTCATTTTAAACTAATAATTAAGTATTGAGCACAAAGCATTTAAACTTTAGTTATTAGATGTGCCATCAATTATATTTTTAAACTAGTCTTAATGAATCTTGGTCCTATTTTCTGCACAATTATTCTATAAGTTTGTATATGTGTAAACGTTATTTATTATGTATTTGTTAAACACAATATTAAATTATTTTACTTATGACACGATTCAATGTTGTTAATGCCTTACTAGAGTGAGTGTGTTAGACTTAAGTACTTAATTAGACGCTTCATTTGCCTAGTCATTATATATGTAAATTATTTTCAATCAGTAATATATTAGCACTTACTCATAAGGTTCATAACAATTGTAAATCAATGTGATTTGAATATTTTTCACTCGACGTAAATATGCCAACTACTTACTGTGCAGTGGACACAGCTCACTACGTCCAAAATACACAATGTAGTAAAATACAGTATGATGCCGATCATGCAAAA